>NC_139826.1:30587771-30722771 GCF_963691815.1 Echiichthys vipera
CCTACAGGCAATTTAGAGTCATCAATTAACCTTACACGTGCATGTCTTTGGACTGTGGGAGGAAACCGGAGTACCCGGAGAAAACCCACGCAGACACGGGGAGAACATGCAAACTCCACACAGAAGGGCCCCAGCCCGGATTCAAACCTGGAACACTTGCTGTGAAGTGACAGTGCTAACCACCACACCACCGTGCCACCTTGCCCGCTCAGTGATGTGTTTTAATAATATAAATTATGACAACAAAGGAGTTCTATGGTACATGCTTTGGATAGGGATAATCATTGTTAGTGAGATCAATTAATTGTTGTTTTTTGGCCCTTATCTTTTAACTGAAGCCTGTGAATGTTCTCATTCGTCCAGGTCATCGTTATCCTCAAAGCAATTTCAGTCAAAAACAACTGAAGCTTTGCTCGTCACAGACTTTTATAAGTAATCAAGATAATTCTACTGGTCAGGAAATAATGTGTGAGATTTAAAAAAAAAATGTTTTTTTCCATGCAAACATATCTCATTTGTCAGTTTTTTTCCTTTTCTTAGAGTTATTTAATCATTTTCTGCCCCTCAAATAAAATAGAAAAAAAGGGAAAATTGCATGTGGTTGATCTATCCTCCAGCCTGCCTCCTGAAAGCTATGTTACAAAGGTATTACAGCATGGAGGTATTACGATATTTTAAGAAAAAAATAACCTCTGCTTCGGAGTAGTGTCCCTTTATCAAACTTGGAAGAAAAAAAAGAAGATAAAGACTGCAGGTCCAGGACTGGTAACTGCTAAACCCAGAGAGGAGAGCATTAATAAAACCAGGTGCTGTTTAGCATCAGTCCAAATATCACAGAACAGTCAGACGACGTCATTTGTGGTCTGAATAAGTTGTTAGGGGAAGCTAGAAACACAGAGAACCAGAGTATTTGTTGTTTCTGTTCTAGTGACCAGGGTAAACCAAAATCCATGTTAAGTAACTTATGCAAGCAGATGAATGTAAAGCATGTGATTTACAATACCAGGCATAACAGTTTATCCAAACCAAAAGACCCCAACTGGTACCTCATGCTAATTTGTCTGCATGTTTCCAAACTAACGCACTGATCGGACAAAGGATACAGGGATTACCATCGATCAAATAGAAAAGAATAGAAAAATTGTGCCTGTAGTTTACACTAGTCTGTTATTCTCTCCATATTCCCTCCCCTGATTACTGCCTCTTTAGGAACAATGTTTCAATATTGATGAGGATTGGGAAAAATGCAGAAGGCTCACAAAGGTTTGAGAGGAACCCTGCAACAACATGAGATGATAAAACATTGATCTCCTGCTGCTGCTATTCTCCACTCAGAGACACGTATTGTTCTGTTCATGGTTTGTTTTTGCCTCATATTGAGTGCAAAATATATAGGTTTAAACTCCTCATTTCACAACAGCAACAACGTATTTTTTCTTCTGTCAAAATGGTATGTGTGTATTCAATTAAGCACTACTACTTGTGCAACTGAGTCAAAACAACATTAATTAATTGAGGGTAAAGACTGAAGTAAACAGAACATATACAGTACATGCTTAGTATCTCATATACTGTATGTCTGGTAAATATGAAACTACAGCCAAGTTTAAAAATCCACCAACCTAGACCTTTAAAGCTCACTATTTGACATTGAATATCTTGTTTACAACACATGATATTGTTGCACCTGTATCCTGTTGTTTTAACACTTATGCACAAAAAACATGTAAAAGTGTAAAAACAACAGGCTGTGTTACGGGAGGTTATGTGCCAAACATTTCTTAGCCGGCCTTTATGCTAAGCTAAGCTAATTAATACAATTACCTTACAAAGAGCATGGTAACAATCTTCTCATCTAACTCCAAGTGTAAAATCAAAGAAAATGTTTTTTTGTTGTACAGAATAGTGACCTTATTTTCTCCATTAGGATGTTTACTACAGTATGCATACTTTGGTTGGTTGGTTTGTCAGTTGGATCATCCCTTCTTTCAGTCTTAACATATAGAAAACTACATGATAAACATATGGCAGCACTCACAAATCCCCCGAACACTTTCAGTCGACACAGACATACAGCATCACTAGTAGTGTGTAGTGTTCATGCTGTGCCACTAAGGGGCAGCACACGAGCACTTACTGTGGAGTTGGTTAATGTTGGATAAAAAGCGTGTGCAGAGCCAGGAAATAATCCCTTGAACATTTAACCTGCTGTTATGTTGTTGATATTTTCTCTGGCCTGTTGGGTTAACTGTGACATGGTGGGGGGTATAAATAAGACTTCTGGATTTATTGTCAGACACTGTGACTCACCTCTGCTCGCCATTACAGAAAGGCCTCAAACCGTTATAGAAACGTGCCGGTCAGAGGGGCAGAACAGAGGGAGTGAGGGAGGGAGGCTGAACAATAGTGCAGGTGTGCAGCTGGGGAAAGAGGAATGGGAGAAGGGAATGGGGGTAGTATGATTTATTCATTTTGTGTGAAAGGAGGACACAGACTAAAATATAGGGGAAAAAAGAGGGGGCAGGAAAAGAGGTATTTTATACGAAGTATTGAGCATGATCCCTATATAAAAACAGTTCTATAACGTGTGTTTTAAGTGACTTGAAAGATGAAACTGATTAAGTGATTTAGCCTAAATTCCCCAGGCAGGACAAGCCACTACCCAAGAGGCTACGATGCAGCTCATATGCGGTTGAAAGGTCTGTGATCCGGCCCTGATGTTTCATAGATCACTCAATACCACGACTGACAAACAACCCCGGGGACAGCAAGCTATTAAAGACCTCCCAGCAGTCCTGTTTAGAGAAACGGCTGCAAATAACTGAGGCAAGCCACAAGGAACGTCTGCACATTTAATATTCACAGCCACGTTCTCCTCTGTTTGTGCTGATGTTGACCACTGCGGTGAAGTGCTTGTGGACATGTGGTGGGTTTGCGCGTGTGTGCGTATATTTTCAGTGTGTCTGTGTTGTTCCCGGCCACGGCGGGAGGCTGAAAGCTCCTCCAGCAGACTGCCAGCTCCGCCAGTTCTACTCCAAAGTCAGTGAACTGCCAGAGCTCCAGATTACAGCAGATTACCGGGCAGGGTGCTCGTAGCCTACACTCTCTCTGTCTCTGTGTGTGAGTTTCATGCTGTTTATTTTGCAACAGCATGGGGATGTTGACTCTTCGTAAACAGTGTCGGGAAAGACTGCATTTCCTTGATGATGACACAGTATGATATTGAGAATAATTTGCTTCCAGCTTCTCAAAATATGGCCTAAGATGTCCAATTTCTGCCTCACTGATTTACTGTTCATCAATTATTCGATTGTAAAAACTAAAACAAAGTCAGGTGTCCTCTCCTTACTCTTTGGTGGCAGCAATAGAAGGATTTAACATGTGATACATATTCCCAGCATGTGGTGGATTAATACATTAATACTTTGTGGCTGAACCGCCCGCCCCCTCCCTCCACATATTACTGCATCATGAAGAGATTACGGTCAGGGACAGGCCATGCCATGGCAGGGCAGGATCCTACCATCTGACACCGGCGGACGGGGGTGACTCATAGAGACAACGTAGATTCAACAGAGAAGGGTTTGAGTTTGTGATGAAGCTCAGGTGCATCATTCGTCATGAGTGCGATGTAACTCTCGGCTAGGCCAAAGTGAAACGTCCTCATGATGGACAAAGGAGACATATTTGTTGTGGGTGACGTGTTGGGTCAGCTGAAGGGAGGCGAGAGCAGGGACAGCAGGTGGGTGGGTGAGGAGGTGGAGGGGGAGGGTCTGTGTCTGCAGATGTTGCTAGTCTGGATGTTGGTCTTGCACAGGAATGTTTCAGAAAGGTCTGCAGGAGTAAAGTAAAGTAGGTGGCATTATTGAGAGACAGATGACAAGAAGTCTGCAGGAGAAAGGGAGGAGCGACAGGGAAAGGCAAAAAAGAGGAAACAAAGAAGAGAGAGTAGACAGCTGCTGACCATGGCTTTGGCTTGTCTCGGTCTAGGCTGTGTCCCTGTGCGATCCAAAGGTACTGTATGTGCCTCAGTGTGTTCCTTAAAACCTGTCATTACCTGTTTAGTTCCTGTGATCATTGTTTATACTGTGACATTACTTTTAATCAAGACAGCAATGTGACAACACTGTGGCAATGTTATCAGATCAGCTCACTGTCATCTAAAACAGTATTGACGGTCTGTGTTACATTGTGCCAAATTCAATCTCAATGCATTTTCAATAAGATGCTATTTTTGCTAATTATTCACTGTATGTGCACACTACAGTGTTGTGGGCATGAGGTTGTTTTTTATTATGAGCTGAAATTACAAAGAAAAGAAAAGTGTCCCGAACCCAAAGTTTTCAAAGACATCAAACATGTCAGGCTGAATTAAAAAAAAAAGAAATTCTGTACAATGATGCAAGATTTTTACACTGAAATTAAACATTCAAATTAGATGACTTATACAATGATGCACAAGTCATCTAGTTTGTATATTTAATTAAAGTGTAAAAAAAATCTTGAGTTGTAATGATTAGTCAATTAATGAATATGTTTATGGACAGAACATTAATCTGTTACCATTTTATCAATTTTTATCAACTAATCATGTCAGCTTTTTTTTTCTTTTCACCAAAAAAAGAGAAAAGAATTGACTGACTATAGCTATGGCTATATATATAACTGGCTATATATTTCTAATATTCCCTGGCTTTTTTAGTCTTCTAATAGTAAACAGTACAGTATTTGGATTTTGAACTGTTGTAGGAACCTACGATGGTCTTTAATTACTTGTTTTTTATTATGTGTCATTTTATTGGTTGATTAACCAAGAAATGAAACTGTAGTTTATATATAGCTTCAATGAAGGGTTAACAAAGTGATGGGGGCTTTGGTTATGTGTTGATTATGTATTAACTGCCTTCCACTACGTATGCTCAGCCAGTGGGGAGGTAAAATTATTCCAGAAAACAAAAGTGTTGTTTTTGCAAAAGTCGCAGCAGTTTTAACACTGTGGCTGAAACAAACTGCTGACATCAATATATAAAATGAATATTACTAATGTCGATGAGATGAAGAGGTGGTGCTTGGTGTGACTGCTGAGCCGTTGCAGGTCGACAAACAGTGCACACTTTTTCCTCTTCAGAACTGGCCAGCTAGTGTTTCTTATATAACAGCTGTCTACTATGACAAGATTCTGCAGCTACTGCCATAGGGAGTGTGCTGCCTGACCCAGATACACCATAATACATTCTCCACTAATGACTTACATTCACTCACATCTGGACCAGCGAGAGAGAGAGAGAGAGAGAGAGAGAGAGAGAGAGAGAGAGAGAGACAGAGAGAGAGGGAGAGACAAAATCATATCGCTGTACCAGAAAGAGCAAGAGCAATATTAAAGCGATGACATGTGGAGAGTCAGTGTTCTCATTGTAAATGTCATAACTGTCTGGTTGTGATGTATTTGTCTTTATTATACTTTGTTGGCATTTCTCTTTATACTGTGTCCTCTGTGCAAAACAAAAGAACCGGAGCTGTTCAATGGCTTGCTGTGTTCTGCAACTGACCCCCATACTATTATTTTATTTTATCATAGTTCTTGTTCTGTCTCGTTCTTCTTGCTCTCCTTATTCCTTAAAAGTTTGTGGATCTCAGAGACCATAAAAGCACACGTCAGCCAAGGCTTCCGGATAAGATTAATTCAGGTAATAAAAATAAGACCCATTAGCCCAATGAGGCTGAAGTGGTGCCATAAAAACACTTTAACATTTTAGCCAATAACTCACCAACTGTGCATCACACACTTAAAATTTTTGCTTTGACATTGACATGTTAGTTGAGATGGCTCTCCTGACACACACCACATACATTTTCGCAAATGTTGGCCCATAAACAGGGTCTCTTGATTTTGCAGTGAAAAGTACTTGTAACTTCTTGTTAGTTTGTGCATGTGAGGCAAATTATATTCGGCTGCTCACTATCATCGAACCACAGTTCATAAGGGCTGATGTGTACGGTAAATGCTCTTGAAAACCCCTGCCCACAGAGAGTCTATCCATCTATCGATTAATCCATCCAATAATCTCTGTTTTCAAGTCAAGAGTGGTGTGAACACAATGTCGTTTCAGATTTAATTTACCCATTAATTACAACCCTTCTCTCTGTCTGAGAACAGTTTGTGTTTATTGCCAGTCAGTAAATGATTCCTTGCTTCGTACATTGTTTGTTGCAGTCTTAAATTCCACCAGATCTCTGAATTTTAATGCCAGCACTTGAGCTAGTTTTACTCAGGGTATGCTTGACAAGAACCAGTTTGTACCACATATAGTCTGATAATGTCGGAAAGCAAAAGTTGGTGAAGATGTTTTAAACGGTGACACTCGCAGTTCATCGAAAGGAGAAAGACGTGAAAATAGGCTAAATATGGGAAGAAAGATGTACATTTTCACAGTCTCTCCTGGAAGACACTCATACTGTTTCACTTGGTTGTTCACATGAATGCCAGCAGAAGTAATGTTTAAAAAAATGAAAGAGAACTTAAGAGAGAAGTTCAAACGCCCCCTACTTTTTCAAGGTTTGAAGTGGGCATGAATGATGGATTTCAGATTTCCAAAAGACCCAGGACTAGGTGGAGAGATTATATCTCCACACTGGCCTGGGAACGCCTCGGGATCCCCCAGTTAGAGCTGGTTAATGTGGCCCGGAAAAGGGAAGTTTGGGGTCCCCTGCTAAAGCTGCTGCCCCCGCAACCCGACCCCGGATAAGCGGATGAAGATGAGATGAGATGAGAGAAACTGTTAGACACAGACCTCCCACCCCCAAATTACAACATCAGAAAGTTGTGGGCGGTGGAGGTTTAAAACCCTGTTTACCAACCAAGAAACACTTTGGATGAAGCACACTGGGGCTTTTGGACACCTCACCACTAGTATTTGCATTTAAACCTTGATGATTTACAGGGGTCACAACATATTATAGATTCTAGCTTGTTGAAATATGATCAAATTATTTCATTTCCTCAGCCATCCGTCCCTCTGTTTCTCACCATCTCTCCTCTCACTCATATTGTTTAGCAATTCTGTTGCAGTTTCTATTTCTTTCTTCCTTTCTATCTACAAGTTGTGTATCACAACATTTAGTTTGAACCACCTAGACATCTTTTTGTTGGTGTTGCTGATGTTTATCATTACTACCTTAGCCGTTTGAAGCCGCTTTAGATCCTTAATCAAACATTTTCAGCACAAAATCTAAATTGCATCCAAGTACATAAAGAACTTGACCATACATTTGCATAGCTTTTGTTTAACCTGTGAAACGCTGTCTTTGGAGTGCTTAAGGTCCATGAATTGCAGCATCTCCTCTGTGTTGCACTGCATTTCTTTACTACATAGTGTTATATGCGTTCTACCTTGTTTTTCAATGTACCTCCTCCCCTCCCCTCCCCTCTCTTGATGCTGTTGGCATGCAAGTCCTGATGATGACACTGCAAGTTGCTGACACTGCACCTGCAGATTTCAGGGTGAGGGGAAACAGTGATGGAGGGATACAGTAAGTAGGAGAAAGAAGATGGGTAAAAGACAGAAAGAGAGCAAGACAGGCAGTGTGCGTTAGATTGGCGTGTATGTGTGCTCAGCCATGTTTGGTCCTGGATGTTAGCGATGGGTAACTCCCAGCATAGGCTTCAGTACAATCGAATGCAGATGAGGAAGAGGAGGTGCAGAACAACAAGAGTGAGGCGGGACAATGCAGGTAGGAATGAGAGGTGAAACTCTAAAAGATGCTGAATGCAAATGTTTACCAGAGTCTCTTTAGGGCTGTGTAAGTTTCCGTCAGAGGAAAGGTCAGTGAGGTACAGGACTGAGTGGTCAAGAGGGAAATGGTGATCTCGAACAGTCTGATAATAATATAATAATATATGTTTATTTAGTTATTGTGGCAGCCTGAAAATGGACTCTAAAGCTACAGCTAATGGAATGTGGCTGATATTTTTTTAGCTATGCATGTATTCTATAATATTTCTAGACTTTGTAGGCAGACGTTGATGTTTGAGTTTCACAGTGCAGACGGATGAATATGCAGTTTGACACTAGAAGGCTGTTTTCACATTAATCTGCTCAAGGTGGAAAGTTTCTCTGTGCACACCTTAAATCTGCATGTAACACATCTACTATTGTGCAGGAAGCAATGTAAACAAGTGTGATGTTGAAACATGACACCTCCAGCATACATACACTGAGAATTGACTTTTCAGTGAAGTATATTAACAATATCTGCATCTTCATATATTCTTGAGGAGCAGTTGTGATTTTAAGATTTGTTAACAATAAGACTTTTTTGGTGGAAAAACCATTTCAGATACAAATGATCATTTATTGCAGAATGTTTTATGTCTTAAATAGTGCAGAGAAACCTTGCACAGCAGCTGAATCCTCGAGATAACTCGATTTCAAACGAGAAATGCGGGCTCACGTCATACGCAAATCCATCTCGTCAGGCTCCAAGTAATGTGTTTGTGCTTCAGTAAAGATAGTCTCTGCCACAAGTAATACGTTTGTGTTCAGAGGGAAAGTTAGCCAGTCAATCGGCATCCTGTGAGGAGCTACTGGCAGTTGAGGGGGGTTCGGGGGTTACTACACGACACGAGAAGTGACCGCCTGTTCAAAACAATGGCGGCTCCTAAAGAGGTTATCTTAGATGCTGCAGTTGCATCAGTTTTATCAGAACTGGAGAGTTTTTCTTTATTCAGAGAAGAGAGCGGCATTGACAGGTTGTCTCGATGTAAAGGTGTTTTCTCTCTTCTCCTGATTGGCTTCTGCAAGGAGTTTGATAGACAGATAGTTAATCCAATCACCTGCCAGGTATGTTTTCAATGTTGCCTCCAATGATGCCTTTTCAGGTGGTTACGTTTTTTTTTGATGACATACAGACTAAAGCAACAGTGAACATTTTTCAGTTTTACCACTACAGCTTAATGATAACGATGAGGAGACACCTTAGTAGCAGCAGCAAGAGGGGAAGCAAAGAAATGGCATAAAAAGGGAAGATAAGGAAGGGCAAGCGAGAAGAAATATCAGGGAAACAAGTGTGCTGGCCAGCAGTAAAGCCACAGTAACATATCCACTAATTTAACTGTGTCACAACAACTAGGTCAGCACCTTCTACATAGAAAGACCGTTGGTTCCAATATTCTACTGGTACTTCTCTTTCCCTGCTTTTTTCACTCGATCGATGGTAATTGCCACTCACAATTAGGAATAACAAAGTATCGAGGTATGTTTTTTGCACAACTGTCTGTTTAACGAGAAGATTATCTCTATGAAACTTACACAGGGATTCCCTTTAACATTTCAGTTTTTTAGGGAAAACAAAAAATAATGCCCAAAGTGACACATTTCATTGTGGTCCTATACATGTTACATTTATTTGAATTTGTCTTTAAATTTCAGTTTTTATGTATTTTTCCTCTACTGGAATGCATAGTATTTCTTGCAAGTGTGTTTACACAAGGGAAGAATATTCAGAATATTTGCAGAGTCTTTTAGTTGCGTTTTATAATCATTATCTTCATGATTGTTAAAGATGCAAGGTGTGATGTGCAAAATAAGGTAATGATGTTACCTGTATGTGACAGTCTTTGGGGCAGAGCGCTGTGTAATTGTTTATCTAGAGTGAATAAGCTGGCCTTCTGTGAGTCTTTAACCTTGTAGTTTGAAATCAGCCGAATGTTGCTGATGTGGGCTAGCTGATTTAATTGCAGCCAAATGCGAGCCTTGATGAGCAATGAAAGGTTGCCTGGCTACTGATGTACAGTGTAGCTTTCAAGGGCACAATCGCAATTACAATTCTGATTTAAAAAGACAGGAAATAGATTTCATAATAAAAGCTAAAGGGGTTCTGAGAGCAGATAAAAGAGATGGATAATCACAGTCCTTCTCTCTCTCTCTCTCCTCGTCTGTAAATCAACTGTTTTAATCTTTGAAACTGAAAGTCGTAGATTCTCAGGTGTGAATTATTCATGATAGTAGGGTTTGTGTTATTTTAAATGATAATAGTTTTGGTGGCAATGAACATGGACGACTGTGAGAAATGGACAGAGGCGTGCTGGTGTATGAGTGTAGTAGTGAGGCGTGTTAAGCTGCCACCTGCTGGTATGTCTTTGCCTTGCCTCATACAGTATTTGAATGTACAGTGTAGAAAGAGGATTGTGACATGCCTTACATCAAACTCTCTGAATATTCTTTGTGTATCAACACCTTCGTTTTGTGTATTTCCATGTCTTGACTGGCTTCAGTGGCTTTTAGAGAGGCCTCTGCCTATAGTGGTAAATTGTAAATTCTGGCCTGGATCTCAGATTATTGCAGTTTCTTGCATTGCTGTTTTCTCTCGGATGCTGGTGGAACAGGTATCATGTTGGCACGAACCATGTCTTAAACTAACACATTTGATTCTCAGAACTACAAAAATACTATTTTTTAGAAATAATATTTCATATTAAGGCCTAAACAATTCAGGATTACCAGTTGGATAATGCACTAACCCGAAACACCAAGAAGCCCCAGAAACCTCAGGTTAAAAATGTGTCAATGGTTTGTGACATATAAAAGGTTAATTTGATTAAATGCATTACTAAAGCACAATATACATTTAGGGCCACAAGGTGAATCCTGCATGATCATTGTCTAAACTCCAGGGTCCTGTGAAGTTTTAAGACCTTAAACAGTTTATTTGATAATGTAATCAAATAAATGTTCAATCAAAATACATCAAACTAATTGACATACAGCCCACCTGGCAACAGGTAGTGCTACAACACAGAATACTGGTAGTTTGTGCGGTTCTAGGCAAATTTTAAGTTGACAGGGTAGTCAGCTGTGTGCTTCATTGTTGAGTTCTTGAGGTTAACAGACAAATTATAGGACACTAACAGATCAGCATTCAAGTGTAGACCAGTTGACTTACAACATGTTCTATTTCTTACCTTTCTCATCTTAGCGGTGTCGAACCTGGATATAGAGAGCAAGCTGTCGCTTCACTATCAAGCTCCATGGCACCAGCAACACAATGTGTTTCATCCTTGTACGCGACCACCATGTCTGGAGGAGCTGCACAGAAGCGCCCAGCTCAGTCTCAGAGCCCTGCACCGAGGTGAGAGAGGCTGATCCCGTCTGCACAGCTGCATTATGTTCTACACAAATGACATGGATTGGAAGGTTTCATGTTTGTGTTTGGGTTTCACAGACGAACAACAGCACCACCGCTCCACGAGTCGGGAGAGAAACAGGGTGACCATCTCCATCTCAGTGGCACCCCCAATGCCCACCTTCCCCTCACCACACAGCATCCGCCGGCAGCAGAGGAGTCGCCTGGCACGAGCGGTAAGGATGATGCATAATCTCCCAATCAACCAATCAGTTGGCGTTTATCCAGCAATGGTTCAATTTAAATGGAAGGAACGAAGGCATATTATGTAGTTGTATTTCTTATCAAGCAGCTCACACTTGTCCAATAAATTCAGGGATTATGTGTGTGACGAGTCTCAGCAATATGGTACAGTTGCAAAAATCATAAAAAGTAAACAAAAGTAAACAAAGTTAACCACTGAACAATTGGAGAGTTTGCATTGTACATGTTGAGTGAGGTCTGGGATAGGAAGACAAGTAGAACATCAAAAATGCATTTTCCATTGTAAACGCATTTTCCATGGTTCCATCCATTTGTTTGTATTAATAATTATTGTGCTTATTGACCCCTTTGATTATTATTAGATACGTGTTTCAATAAACTGACACAATATCTCATTCTGATGTTGCCATGCAGCAAGAGAGAGCAGAGAGGGAGCGAGAGTTAGACTATCAACCCAGGAAGGTAAAACTTTGTCTGTGTTCATGTCTGTTAATGTCAAACACGTAGACGCCTGCAGTGAGATTTGTGTGATATGCACCTGTGTGTACAGTCACTGCTGCGTGTCTGAGAGTTCATGTTACACCGCACTACAGCACTACAATAGTATGAAAGTATTCCAGTATAAAAGTGTTTTATTCTACTTTTATTATAGTGTCGTATTGGTACCGGTATCGGTATACATTATACTTATATTATGTTCAGAACATGCTCAATCTCACTTCTTTCTTTCTGATTCTCTTCAAGGAGAGGACTATGAGAGAAACAGAAATCCAGACCATACAGAGAAAAGTAAGAAAAGTAATAGTCAGAAATTTTTTTTAAAAATCATCTCTTATATCATCTGTGAAAGACACATATTTTACCTGCATACTCTGCAATAGTTATGTGTATGTGTGTGCTCTACCACAGGAGAGGCCGGGGAGAGAAGCAGATATTCAGATGACCCAAAGAAAGGTAAGAAAGATGTTTAAATGGTGAACAAACAATCAATCAACGATACCAGACTTCTACTGCCTGAAATTTCAAATCAGGTTTTCCTTAATGTAGCGACTGAAAGACAGGATAAACAAGATTTTAACATAGTGGAAATTATTTTAAGAGAGGCAAAATGAAACAACTCTACCTTTCTCATTCATCTTTCACCTTTTGACTTTCCTTTATTAATTTTTATTGTAAAATGTATTCAATCGTTGTTGTTTTGGATTAGTCATGTCATCTGTTCTTTTGTTTTTCTTTTGTCTTTTCTTTAAATTTTTGTTCATAGTTTGAGTGCTTTTACTCACTTCATCCTATTGAAGGTTGCATCTTCATTCCATGGAATAGAAAGGTATCAAGCATTTGCTTTGTTATAACTTTCTGTTTATCCTGTAATGACATTTTGTATTTAAATATTGATAGCCTTACTCTGCAATACCTTTGGTATTGTTTTTGCCATTACATAGAGAAATGGTAAAATTGTGGCTATTTCATGCTACACATCACCATTGTAAATAATTCCTTTTAGTGTATCCAACTAAGCAACTTAAGTATTTAAACTGTAGGACTGTATCAGCACCTACCAAGTATATAATGTTGCTGCTGTCCGTCTGTTCCTTCCAGGCTACCTCGACAGGGGAAGGTGAAGGTGGCGAGCTCCTGGGAGGGCACAGAGCCAAGGCCTCAGTCCCCAGTGCCCCCTCGACCCAGGATAAACAGACAAACTGGTCCAAGGAAAACCTCCAACCATCAGATCAGAAGTCAACTGCTGATTCTCACTCCGTCTCCTCCTGCATCATACCCATCAACGTCACAGGTAAGACGAAGAATAAAATAGGAAAATTAAGAAAGAGCAAGGTTGGCCCTAGAGAGGATCAAAACAGGAACTTGTTATTGTGTGGCAATCATGCTAACAAGTGACCAAACAAGGGACCAAACAGCAACTGTTCCCAAATCAGGAATAAAATACAGACTGCCTGCATGAAAATCAGGAATCTAATCTAATAATCTGATCTAGAAATATATTAAATATTAGCTTTTTATATGGTTTATGGCTTCTGTGTTGTTATTGCAGGAGTTGGGTTTGACAGGGAAGCAAGTGCTCGTTGCTCTCTAGTCCATTCCCAGTCGGTTCTTCAGAGGAGAAGGAAGCTGAGGAGGAGGAAGACTATCACAGGAATACCCAAAAGAGTACAACAGGACATGGGTATGTTAAAGAGCACACTTGGAAAATTTAGGACTATGGGTCTTAATCTTGTAGTTTTGGCAAATTTCTATTGTTAAAACTAATATTATTCCAATTTAACTGCTGAGATCTGGGAATGAGGTGATCTTGCTAATACAGTCATGAGTTAATGAGGGCAAGCTAAATGAGCAGCAACAATCACATGCAAACAAAAATTCTGGGCAGTCAATAAAAAAAGTCACCCAAACTGTACTAGCTACTTGTGGGCTACTTCCTGGTTCAGCTTTGACCTATTTACGTGTAGTTACACATGCATGCAGTTTCATAATGCAATGGATAATTGTCATGCACATTTCAGATGCTTTCACCTTTCTTTTTGCATCCACATAATGTGCTTTTTGATGGCTTACTTTGGATTTGTTTACAATCTGATCATGAATAAGGGAGGTCCCGGTTCTCAGCAATAAAGCTAGTGTGTAAAATGTTGCCATTACCTGTAGGACTAATAGTCAACATGCTTTGTCTCATTGCTTTCAGACTCAGATGAATCACCTGTAGCAAGAGAGCGCACCGTGATAGTCCATGCCAACCCACACCAACTCTCTCTCTGTCAGGAAGACCTCTTAATCAGTGGTCGCCTCCATCACACTCGTGATTCTGGCTGCCAGACAGATGATTTCCTTATAGCTTGTAAGTTTCTGAGAATGAACAAGTATATTTGGTTATTTGATCTGACTCCCATATTTCTTCATAGTCCCATTTAGGGACTAGAGTGAGGAGTTTGCTTTAGTTATACCAACTATAAATTCAATTACAAACGGTTTGACTTAGCAGTTATGGCTGTGATGATAGCTCAGCTCAGATCGTTGCCATTGCTATGTTTAAACAGGACAACCATCTGAAGCCTGCCAATGATATCAAACCAGTATACTTTCATCTTCAAACTAGATCACACTGGAATTTAAATTACTTATGTATGATAACTTGGTATAGTCCATACAGTCGACATTTAAAACATTAATAAATGTCTCCCTCTTTCCCCTCCTGTCTTTCCCTCTTCAGGTACAGCTGCTCCCTCCAGAAGACGTATCAGAGCCCAACGTAGCCATCAGGGAATCCCTGCCTCTCTCTCCCATTCAACAGGCAACATTTCTTCCCTGGGTGACCAGTCAGACTCCACATACACTAGTGCTGCAGCCCACGGCGGACGCTTGCGCTCTCGTAGCCTTCCTCGAGAGGGAGGACGTCTGATCGACAGTGATGAGGATGACGATGACAATTATGATGATGATGACGAAGATGAGGACTTGTCACCATATGAAACAGAGGACTTTATCCCACCTGGCCCTAGTCCAAGAATGAAGATGATGATGATGAAGGATGAAGAAGAGAGCACAGATGACCAGGCAGCTCCTGAGCCCCTACAACTTGGAAGCCTAAAAAGGTTACAGCGATCTGGGGAGAGAGACCGTGGGGGTGGAGGAGGAGGGAGCCCAGAACACAGCTGGATGGAGAGGGGCCGTTCTCGCTTGCCCCGGAAGGCTGATATGGGCAGCTGTGAGATTTCATCAAGTTCAGATACTTTCAGCAGCCCTATTCACTCTATGTCTACAACAGGGGTCCTAGGCAGTCATGTGGACCACAAGGAGGACCACCAGTCATCAAGTGGGAACTGGAGTGGTTCTAGCTCCACCTGCCCCTCTCAGACATCCGAAACCATCCCACCGCCTTCTTCTCCACCACTGACTGGCTCATCCCACTGTGACTCAGAGCTGTCACTCAACACTGTGCCCAATGCCATTGATGAGGGATTCTCTTTGGATCCCTCATACCACTCAGACCTCAGACCCCAAGGCCAGGGCCACAGATCAAGTTCGTTCACATCCTCAGCCACAGACCAGCTGGACGATGCAGGAGTCAGTACGGCCAGTGAGGGGGAGTGGACATACCCTCCAGACCAAGACCAGACTGATCCAGACCAAGACGCTGACCAAACCCAAAATCTGAGCCGAAGCCATGGGTTAATGCAGGAGTACAGCTCCAAACAAGGTATACAAGATCAAACCTGTTTCGTGGACAACAAGACCAGCAACACTGAAAAAGAGTCTAGCTCTCATTACTTATCTGATACAGAGGGTTTCTACTCTTCTTCTGTGCATTTTGGAGAGTGTAATCAGAGTTACCGAGGATACATGTATAACTATGCAGACCCCGGGCCAGACTGTGGCCAATCCAAGACTGTGGCAACATCACTATCCCATGGTGTTTACCCTCAGCCCTCAGCTGACTTCAGGGCAGGTACTATGACCCTGGGGAGGACCTGTCGTCCGCTGAGGAAACCAAAAGTCAAACCTCCACCGCCCAGACGGACCACCTCACTGAAGAACACCTGTAGTGGTGTTGACGTTGGAACGGACACACAGGCAGATCAAGATCAACCAAAGACGGTTAGTGAACAAGAGCTTACCTTGTCTTCCACAGATATGAAGCTAGAACTGGAGCTAGAGCTTGGAGGGGCACCAGAACCATTACAGACATCCTGTCTAGTCACAGAGACTTTGGGAACTTGGGGAAGGGGACTGGGTGACATAGTAGAGCCCATGTCCTTCAGCTCTGCAGATACACACTCATTTAAGGATGAAGGCGCCGTGCAATCTGACTATGCAGACCTGTGGCTTCACAACACTGAGCTAAAGTCCAACAATGGTGAGTACACATCCATGTCCAACTCAAGCACAGCCACAGGCACTACTGTCATGGAGTGTATCAAATCACCAGACAGCTCTTCCTCCTCCACAGAAACCCAAACCCAGGTCCTTGCCCAGGCTTTAGAGAACAGGGCAACTAGTCCACCTCTCCCACCTGGAGAATTCAAACTTGGGTCACCAGAGAAGCTGGCAGGCCTGGCCTCCCCATCAAGTGGTTATTCCAGCCAATCAGAGACTCCAACCTCAACCTTGCCCTCTTCTTCGGCAGCATTCTTCCCAGGACCACTGTCTCCCTCAACTGGCAAGAGAAAGCCCAAAGTGCCAGAGAGGAAGTCTTCTCTCTCTTCCCTGCAGCACTTTCCCAGAGATGGGGCTTCGATTTCCTCTGGCTATAAGAGAGACCCAGACTTCCCACCTCCACCTTCTCAACTTGATCTCAATGTTCTTCATGGTGGTTATGTCAGGCACACGCTATCTCACCGAACGCACCACATACACACGCTCCACCACAGCAAACACAGAGTTGCAAATGTTTTAGCCACTGGGACAAAGTTGTTGGCCCCTGAGGCATCAAATGCCAACCCACCACCAAGTTCAAACTCTGCTCTAACGATTCCCAGCTCCAATCTATTGGTAATAACTCCATCTGCTCTTCGTTCAGTGCAGCTCCATTCTATTAGCCAATCTAGAGATAATGCTACCACTGCAGATCAGGAAACAGCAATTGGAGCAGAGACGGCTACAAGACCTAAATGCCCTCCTAGTGGTTCTACTCTGGCTCCACCACCTATTAACACAAGGCCTCTGCCTCCTCGCAGACCACCTCCCAGACCCCCATGTCATGACCACACCTCCTCCCCTGAACACTTGCAACCACCTCCCCCTGGCCGCCACCCTGATGGGCCTCCATCCTATGAAAGCCTGCTACTCCGACAGGACCGTTACGGACCTGGAACCTTCTGGGCTATGACGGCCTTCAGGGCCCGGATGGACCCATCATCTGAACTTTCTGAGGACAGCTCACCCCTGCATCGGCCCGTACCACGTGCCCCCCATCCTTCGCCTGTTGATCTACACACACATATCCATTCGCACACAGAGTTCAGAGGGCTCACGCACTCAGCTCATGCACACCCTGAGTTCAGGGTTTTGGGGGAGCGCTCGTTCTCCCAGGATGATGATGATGATGAAGATGAGGAGGAGGAAGAGGAAGAGCAGGTGAAAGAGCCCCCGAGGGCTGCATGTTCCAGAGGAGGCATCCGATTGGACCACCCTCCACCCCCAGCATACGAATTTGCTGGGGTATCCCACTCAGACTCAGGGCCCTGGGCTAGTCCAGTCAAAGTGCCTGGTACTACAATGGAGACATCGCACCCTTACCTAATCAGCGATGCAAGGAGAGGAGGACATGAAGAGCAGGAAGAAGAGGAGGAAGTGACATCAGGTGCTACCAGAAGTGCCCATCAGCAGCAGCCACAGGAGAGCAAAGATGACTCCACCACTCCTGACACTGAGGACTACTTTAGTAAAGGTGAGTTAGATTATTCTGGTAGAAGAAGTACTCTTTTGTAAAGATAACAGAAAACTGAAACCTGCCACAATTTATATTGAAAATACAGCTTGGACAATAGCTGGTTTATCATGTAGTAAACTGTAGTCATAAACAAAAAAAGGTTAAAATGATGGTTATTTCTCTGATTGTATACCAAATGACCAGACAACCAGATGACATGTGATAGGGATGTTTTATACTGCAGATTCCACACCCAGTGATAATTCGCTCTCCCCTCTGATGGATGACACCAAAGTGGATGATGACATTATTATCACATCACCCAACAAGACTCGGACAACTGAGGATTTGTTTGCCATGATACACAGGTGCTGTAAATTTTGCATTGGTGGATTATATATCTGAATCTGTCTACAGTGTCATAGTGTAGTGCATGAAGTGTATTTGTCATGGATTTTTTTCTAATCTTGTTTATCCACGTTCTAAATCTTGGATGACTGTCCTTTGATTTCATTCAGATCCAAGAGAAAGGTCCTGGGACGTAAAGATTCAGGAGACTTAAATGTGAAGTCTCGCCTCTGCCCTGCAGCACCAGTGACCCCTGTCTCCACTGTTATTATCCCGCCTGCACCTCCTCTCAACATCCCAGCCACCTTAGCCACTGCTGCCGGGTCACAACGAGCCCCTGTGCCAATCTACCGCAGCGCCAAGAAATCCAGCACGTCCAACGAGGAGTTTAAACTTCTGTTGCTGAAGAAAGGTAGCAGGTCTGATTCCAGCTACCGCATGTCAGCTACAGAGATTCTAAAGAGCCCTATCACCCCTAAAAGCCCAGGGGACCCCCTTCAGGAGGGGGCTATTAGACAGGCTGAGGAGCTACCCTCTACACTCCAAGAGCCCCACATTTCTGGCCTGGATCCTATCCACATACCAGGCCTTTTTCCCAGAGCCAACTCTGAGAGTTTCACCCCTAAAACCCTGCCTATGTCAGCTGCATCTCGACAGGGACGTTCTCGGATCCCCCCTGTAGCCAACAGCAGTCGCTACAGTACACGCAGCCGCCTCTACACAGCCCCCATGCAAGCCATTTCTGAAGGGGAGACAGAGAACTCAGATGGGAGCCCCCATGATGACAGATCATCCTAAAACCACCTGAGGAGAGACGTCCTCTATTCTTAGCTGTGTCCTACATTTGAAGTGGTCCCTTTTATTTTTCTAATGTTGGATAGGTGTGTCATCAAGGCCAATAGTGTAATTCGTCCAAAACACAAAATCTGACTGTTGCTTTAATACACCCAGTTCTATTATTCTATCTAAGGGTGTCAGACAGTCAGGTTTTTTTAGTTACTGAATCATAAAGGGATGATTATGAAAACTTTGAGGATATACCTTAATACTGTATTATCAAAAGAATAGCTCCCTCATAGTTAAAAGAGCCAGACTTGAGACCTATTTTGACTGAACTGTCTTTTTAAAATACTAATGATTAAAACAAAGCCCAGATGTTTGGTAAATTATCATAAGAAAAGAAATTGTGTGGAGTATGGACAACGTGTGTGTGCATGAATGAGCACATGCAACATCCACTGATATTTCTACTTCTTGTGTTTTGAATGGCGTGGGTGCGTGTGTGTCACTGAGGAAAAGCTTTCTTATTCAAATTAAAAATTCTTATGAAATGTAATACTCTTTCAACTTTTGGTGCCCAAAGCATTGGCCAGACTTCCAAAAGTCTATCCTCAATGTTCCTGCCAACAAGCAAGGGGTGTTTCCTTGTAGAAATTACTAACACAGCACCAACGTATCTATTATATTTCCATCTGCAGACCTGGCATAGAGAGTATATCACACAGAGCCAATCATATATTTCTTCACATTAATTCTATCCAAAAAGATAACATGATGCATGTATTTTTGTAAAACTGCGCCTCAGAACATGATGATAAAGTGTCACCATGTTGCATGACCCTATATGGAAACATCCCCTGGATCCTGGTTTCTGTTGACATTTTTGTGGTTCCTTTGTATTATAAGAATAATGAATCTTTCCCTGTGAAAGATTTTTGTGACATCTGTATTACGTTGCCAGTGATCTAAATTGATCTGTCTTGGATTTGAGTGTCTAACAAGAAGAAGCAAGGGCTTGCACCTAGATGGGGCCCATTTGTCAAAGCTAATTTTGGACAATCGCACAGTGGCCTTTCTCTACTAGAGGTGGTTGTAAGCAGGTTATTTATAAGTCCCTGCACATGGACCTGCGCCATGTTCCACCAGAATTCAATCACATACTAACTTAAACCCAACCTTGAAATCTAGTATGTTTAGACTGATTAAAGTTTTTCCAGCTGCTGGCCAGTCTTGCTGTGCTGACTTGAATTGGAAAAGGTGCATTTCAAAGCAGTTTTAAAAAGATACCATTGAGTGCAGACGGTGAAAATGCTTTAGAAGGTCCTCAATCGGTTTGACGAGAGGTTAATTTGGAAAGCTTTCCAAGAACCAACCTCGCTTTTGCACTTCATGATTCTTCAAGAATATTCCTTGAAAAGAAAATATATCTTATAATGAAATTGCATATGTATATTTGTACTGAATATAAAAAGTCATATCTATATAAAACAACAAGCAGAAATTTTTATAGGGAATCAAGTGTAGCATAGAAGAACAGGTCTCACTGACAACATCACACATGAATCTTAACAGTGTACACACTGTTCTCCTCTCCTTGTTGCCTCTCCTTCATTTGCACTGACCCAGTAGCATTAGGCAGGTGAAAGCTCAACCCAGTGGCTGGTGTATACCATTTTTTAAGCATTGCACCCATTGCATTGCTGCAGCCTTTTCTATCCAACACCGGGGTAAGAGTACGAGATCTTTATCATCCTTCCAATAAATGCTACATATGTATCCAGTGTACAGAAGCTAACTGTCATCAGTGGAAAGTTTGAACTCTCACCTGCCTATCACAGCAAACACAACACAAATACTTCTTTCATTCAGAGACCGTACTTCAGTAGAAACCATTCACTGTATTCTGTGAATACCTCAGCAAGCATATTACTGTTTTAGTGTAAATGCTACAGATAGATAGACAGGTAGATAGTCAGACAGATAGATGGATAGATAGATAGATAGATAGATAGATAGATAGATAGATAGATAGATAGATAGATAGATAGATAGATAGATAGATAGATAGATAGACAGATAGATAGATAGATAGATAGATAACAAAAAACACAACTGTTTGAAACTCAGCGAATCTGAATTGCAGAACTGACACTGTGTAAGATGGAGAGGGTAAAAAGCTGTGAAATGATAATAGAATTTTACATTCATCATACCCGTATTGCTGAAGCGCACTTGTTCCTGTTCATTGTTTTATTTGTTGTATTTTCTATCGCATGCAATAAGTAAAGAAAAAAAAAGAAGAAGAAAAGAAAAGGACACCACCATATCATTATTTTTATCTGAGGGATGTCTCCATACCACAAGAAAAGATTTTGTATTTTCTGTTCAAATGTTCAAGTTCAATAGTGTGTTCGATAGATGTACAAACTGTCTGGCTAATTCTGTTCTGTAAAGTCGTGATCACAAACAGGGGTTTATCTTGTACTGTATATCTACTCACTGGACAATCATACGTATAGGAGACTGTAAAGAAAATGATATAGAATCTGTCAGGATGGAGAATCTGAACACTTTTGGTGCCGGGTCCTAGTCTTGCTGGAGCTGTGGAAGTTGGGAGTGAGAAAAATATTTTCCAAGAGAAACTGCTGATTCAGTTTTAAAGAGGTTTAAATCTGGACAAGCCGCTTTGGATAAAAATGTACAAATAAAAAAAACATAGAAATGAAAAAGAACATATGCATTCATAGACCCAAAAACGAGTTTGATCTGATCAGAAAGTCGTTGTATTTAGTTTGATTCATAGCAGAATTTTATGATTCCCACAAAACACAATACTGAATAATTAAAATAAACAAATCGGTAAAGTTGATAAAGTATAAATGAAAAATGCAATGTGACTGTGAAATTCTATTTTAAAAAATACTCTAAATTATTTGACAATTTGTTTAGTGTGATTTTTCCGTACTGTACCTGGCCATGATGCTATAGAGGTATTTTAAGACTGTTTTCTTTATTTGTAAAAGCAGTGGATAGATGATTGACAGACACAATTTGTTTAAAGACAAACTGAGGCTGCCATGCAGACTCTCATTAACATTCATTTAGCCGTCTCAAACCTCAGTCCTCAATAGCTTGGGAACAAAACAAGAATCTATAACTTTTATAGATTCTTGGTCCCAACTTGTTTTCAAATGTCTGCGGGCAATTTTGCCCTAAAGGGAAGTGTGACAACAACCACTGGGTGATTTTCTTCTCAATGGTGTACAGTATGGAATAACACTAAACAGACTTTAAAATATGTGACAGATAACTGAAAAAAAATATAGACTTTGAAGACACAGTGTAACTATTTAAAATGAAGCTCCATGTTTAAAACTAGCTAGGACTTAACAGATTTGAATTGCTTTTGTATTTTTGTATAAACCTGTAAATAAGTTTTTAAAGAAAAAATGTTTCAAATTCTTTCTTTTGTAAAATAAATCAATAAAATAATAAAAAAAAAAGAAAAAAGGTTTTCTTTTCAACGTTTACATGATTATTTCCAAGCTTTTGTATATTTTGGAGCTGTGCAACACCTTTAGTCTTGTATTTATTTATTTTTGGGGTGGGGTTGGGGGGGTTACAACATTGTGAAAATTCCATTATTCTATATCTAATTCATTTTAACAGCTCATCAGGCTGCTTAGTAACTGTGCATAGAAAAAAAGCCAATAAATGTGATTGCGTTGAAATGGAAGGCCTTTTGTGTGACACTTCATTTCCTCCCCATCAGAACAAAGTGCATTGAGAGACTCTCTCCACCTGATGGCAGTGTTTTAAAGCTGTCTAGTTTCAGCCTCAACGTCAGCATTTCTCCTGGAACACAGACACTTGATTCTAAAAGATCTCAAAGTTTTGAAAATATTCTTGTGTTGGCAGGATTTGGATAACCACGCATCTTGAACAGGTAAATAATACTGTAGCGGCCCCTCAAATTCATTAATTAAGACGCAGAGAGTTTCAAACGGGTATCGACTTATTTCTTCAGTCTGCCTGCACCATGCACGATAAGCACACTGAACACTACAGAATATAAAAACAGAAAAAATAAAAATCTCTGTAGTTTCACAAGTAATTCACACATCAGTCATGTTCACATATTAATTTTGTTTACACCCAATACGGCTCATTTACCCCAACTAAGTTCAATCTATTGTAATTTTTCCAGAGAATATATATTGCCTTAATCCTTAGAACGTGTGCAATTAAATGCAAATAAAATATAATAATGACATTACTTATCATACATTAAAATAAAATCTCCTCTGACAGTAATACACCCTCCACATTTTCCTATCTCATTCCGCTCTCCAAGGGCGCTTATTACAGGTTGGCAGCCATCGGCTAGCTAGCTCTCTAGCTCGATGCACATCTCAGTTTGGAGTTCTAATAACGGGTACGAACAATAAAAATAAAAATAATAACATAAATCACAACCTACTCTTTCCTTGCAGGATTCAAAAAGATAAAAAATGATAAATAACTTATGAGTAAGTTTTACCGTTCCGATCTGCGCGCACATTGTGAACGAGAAGTTTAGCGGCACAAAAATTAGCAGAAGAAAAACGCTGTTCTTCAAAATAAAAGCAGAACTGACCACAATGTGACACTGACATTTACAAATATTATTTAATTAGGCTACTAGGGCTATATGCATTTCATTGACTTGGTCTCAATCTCAACAGTGCGAAAGACCATAGCCTACAAGTCTTCTAATTGACTTGCATTTTTCTTACTTGACTTGAACTTGCCCTTAGGGACCTGAGAGCCTGAGACCTGAAAACAGTAGTTTGACAAACAAACAGAAAGCTCCAGACAAAGCTGGTGAGTGGACCATGAGTTAATATTTTTCATAACTATTTTGTTTGTTTTGTAAAATTACATTTCCAAAGAAACTAGGAATTTAGTAACATCTTTTCTGCAAGCTGTCAGCCCAGCCGTAACCGTAAGTAGTTGTCTCCTAGCAATACAAGTCATCCGCAGGCTGAGTAGTTAGCTTAACGTTGATCTAACTAATTAACTAACCATGCTTAAGGGGTGGCTGTTTATTATATACTTACTCTGGTAGGAGCCTAAACCGTTTATTCATGTGAAAAGGCTGAAAAATACCGCGGCATCATGACCATTAGCCGTTAGCCCATGCGTTAGCCTCTAACCATACTGTGCCCCTCCTTAACAAATTTGACTGTTACACAAGTTCCTGTTCCCACAACAGTAAGCAGACTGTCATAATTAACTTTACAAGAGAAACATGTACTACATGTATGTGATAATGTTATCAACATTATACAATAACGTTACTGGTGGTGGAAAACAACTACAGGAAGTGCATTTACTCATATGGCCTAATACTCGAGTACAATTTTGTGGGTAACGTTACTTGTAGTGTTTCTGTTTTTTTCAATTTCTAGATAGAAAACTTGTAAGCCTTCTCCGCTACATTTCAAATATTGTAGTCATAATTGGTGCATATTTTGATGCTTGTAGGCTACTTTTGTACTTTTAGTTAAGTATAAGAAAAAAAGAATGCAGGACTTAAAGTTGCCATTGCTAATTTTACTTAGAGAAGTAAAAGATCTGAGAAGACCTTCTTCCACCACTGGATACCAGCCATATTTATGATCCCTCTAATCTCTGATTTATCTTAAGTGAATGTCATTTTATCCAAGGGTATTCACCTTTTTTCTGAGCTAACACTTAATTTAACCCCGACAGAAGCAATCACATTTAAAAGCAAACATGTACGAGTAGCATCTCGCCTAATGATACTCATTTACAAGGAATTATTACATCGGCTGTATTTTCATTTCAGAGAGTAAAGTGCTCTCTCAGGGAAGAAAATTGCCTACTTTTGCACCATTATCAGTTTATATTAAATACAAATGTTATCCAGGCTGGCCCAGAGGAGCTCCACATACTATATTTTATTTGACGTTTATCACATAAATAATTGTAAGCATGTTATGGGGTAATATAGTTTTCAACTGGGAGCACTGTGCTGAGATTGTTACTTGCTTCACAACCGAAAAAACAACATATACAATTCCTGA
Organism: Echiichthys vipera; assembly: GCF_963691815.1. NCBI lineage: Eukaryota > Metazoa > Chordata > Actinopteri > Perciformes > Trachinidae > Echiichthys > Echiichthys vipera. The sequence continues at coordinate 30,612,756 of NC_139826.1, forward strand.
AGAGTCTGCAAGATGAGTCATAATTAGCCTGATTATTCTGAGTGCTGCTGGTGAGCTATTTGAACTGGCTGATCTTTCGAACAATGATTCCTATTAGACTGTCACTTTCCTTAAGTAAGACATCCATGATCCTTTGACCCCCCAACTCCCATTCCCTCCACACACACACACACACACACACACACACACACACACACACACACACACACACACACACACACACACACACACACACACACACACACACACACACACACACACACACACACACACACACACACACACACACACACACACACACACACAAAACCAAATCTAAATGGAAATGGACCTCTGCCAGTAGTCTTGAATGTTTTTGTCTTTTGCATTTATGTATTAATTTATTTTACCGCCTTTATAGCCTACCCCTTTGTCCCCCAGTTATGTTTTCAATGTGGGAATTGATTCGACTGACTAGACCAGTAGTTCACGACCTGGGGGCCGGGACCCCTGAGGAGTCACAAGAAAGAACGGAGGGTCGCTTGAGATGATTCACAAGACATGGGAGCAGAAAAATGTTTTATGCTGCATAAAGTTCTTTTTATGGACTTTTTCTTAACTTTGCTTTTTTTCTCAAATTACTGAATAATCTTTTCTATTCAGACCTAAATAAGTAATGAAAACCTCTTTGGTCGATTTGGTTATAACTTATTAACATATGCAACTAATAATGATGGGTTACAAGTTGACATTCCTTTGTTTTAAGGGGTCAAACGTCTAAAAGGTTGGAATCCAACCGACTAGGCTATTGAAGAAAGACACTTGTTGCCAACGTGGTTGCCTTGTGCTGGGGTCTCAAACATAATGCTGATGTAAACAAATGTTTAATTGTGTGAATGCATATCAAACATATTCAACAAACATTTTTAATCGAACTTACAGTAAAAAGTCGCGTATATATACACGAAAGGCTGCGGAGCGACAGATGACAAAGCATACAAAATATACATAGTTGGTTATTGTGCAGTCCCTCTATGTCGTAGTAATGAACACAAAATGCTAATGATGTAAAACAACTTCTACAAAACAACTTCTACTAAAACCTGAGTTTTACATTTAAGCAAGACGGTTTCAAGTATCAACTTGTGACCACTGCAGGAGCGCAACAGTGGGAAATTCAGCTACAACACACATGATTTGGTTTGAAAATGATTCTGAAATGTTCAGAAAATGAGTATTTCTGCCATTGAAAAACAGATAAATACTTTGAGGCGTGAATAATTACTCAGACAAAGCATTGTCCTGTAGGTCGTTATTTGATGATGCACACAAAAACAATTCCAGACAGAAAAAAACTTTGATTACATTTACGCTTGATACAGGTCGATACACTTTGTGTAAGTACAAAATGATACTAAAAAAACAACCTTTTGGCTTGACTTTATACAAAACGGTTTCCCCATCATATCCTCTCTCTGGAGCATTTTAATGTTCTGCACTCAAACAAGACCGTTCACAGCCTTGTCTTTATTTTAATGTCAACACTTACAGTATTCCAGTCATTTTATGTGTATCTGTTATGTATGTGTTTGTTTGATAGTGTGACTGTCAAAGCATAATACAATCATGTAGCCACAGTGCTCAAGTTGAAACTGTTCAGCTTGTATGTCCAAGACACAGACACAAATGAAAAATAACAAGACATTATTTAAGTGGTGCTCACTCTGTTAAGTACATTTTTGATTTAGTTTTTTTTAAAGTGTTTGAGCACAGGACTCATTCACATAACAATTGACTTAAGGGAAAGAGATGATGTTGGAATGAAACCCTTCAACACTTCTCATTCACATAATACCTGTTAGTAATTATGCTCATTACCTCATACATTCACTGGCTTGCATGAACTAAATTTGACAGCCTGTGACAAACGCACTCATTCAGAAACTTTATTGCATTGTTAGAAATGATACAGCCAGACCTTCACTGTCAGTCCCTGGACTAAATTTCCTAATCTTGAGTAAGGAGTCACCATCTTGAAACTTTCAGCAGTAAAAAAGAACTTTAAACAGCCAGATATCCAAAGAGATAAAGCTGCAAAACCCTCACAGCATGTCTGGTAAAATAAAAGTCAGATAAATGATGGTCTCCAATTGTTCATAATAAGGCAAAAAGACGTCAACAAATGCTTATATATCTGCTACTTATCACACTTGTGCAAGTGATGAATCCATGTACGGTATGCGAATTAATGATAAATTAAACTGCGTCCTGTAAATAAAAAAAAATGTGTTCAGATCAGAGCCGTAATTTAGGAACACTGAGGTCACAAGTCCCTTAATGCACACCACAACACCCTCAAATGTCTTTTGACTGGAAATCAAAAAGAAAAACTCAGATTATTTTTTAATTGCCTGGATTTTTCACGCTTTGTTTATTAATTTAAAGATGTATTCCATAAGAATTTACTATCTACCAAAGAGTGAGTTAAAACAATGGTGATTGATCATTTGACCCACTAATGAAAGCCCTCCTACTTGCCTTTTTGCTGAGTATAATAATATCTGTGTCTGTGGCGACATTTCCTAGTTAGAGGTAAATACGTCGCCATGTTAGTGACGCTGCCGAACTAACTGTTAGGTTGCGTTCACTTGTAATTGGAAATAAGGAACTTCGAACTGTGTGTGTGTGTGTGTGTGTGTGTGTGTGTGTGTGTGTGTGTGTGTGTGTGTGTGTGTATTTAAGAGGATTACATATAGGGGACAGACCGGAAGTAGAGAGGTGAATGTGTGTCAAAGTTAACAAAAGATCAAAGAATAAATAAATAAAAAGTCAACACACATAGTGACCATGGCAAAAGAGAGAGCTCTAAAAGAACTGGCTCGCAGTTACAGCTTACCACCAAGGAGGTCGCTAGAAACAACGTACTTCAATTTTTATGGAGTACAAATGAATCTGTCTAATTATACATTCTGTTACTTATATTTCCCAGCATGACGAACCGTCTCCTGAATGCCCAGAATAAAATACCGTTGATTGATTAATTATTTTTTGCCAAAGATTTGCCAAATTTAAAAAGCTTTATTCTAAATTGACTGTAATTGGTCCATAAAATGACAATCATGTGAAACGTTTATATTTGTAAACTTCCTGCAGCCTCCGAATACACGCACAAAATACAGAAGACTTGACCTCAGTGTCCTCAATGAGCTCTGACCCTGGTTTACGTGGGTTTAGACCGCACCACATCCCTGTAGAATAATGTATGTGTGTGTGTGTGTGCGTGTGTGTGTGCGTGTGTGTTTGCCAGTGAGAAAAGAGAGTGCCTTCATCCTCTTATTGTTTGGTCTGCTTCAGCCTCTCTATGTGATGACAGAGTTTGAGCGCTGGGCCCAGCTTCAGTCCCATGTACTTCATAATGACATCACTGCGCAGCAGCATCAGAGCTTTGCCATCAATCTCCTGCAGAGAGAGAGGAGCATGCTGTCAGAAGGTGGGTACGTCCAAAACACTTCCTCAGAACAATTCGGTCAAAATGACTACGACTTGATTGAGGTGTTAAATGGGGGGAATTCCAGTTTGAAATACTCACATGTTTCCTGAACAGTTCGATGTGCGGGCCCAGAGTTTGGGGGTCAGCCTCTTGGACAAACCGCATGACATCATCAACTGACCAGGAAGAGGCGTCGTTCCCTGAACCCTCCTTGTCCTGTTTCAGTTGTTCTGGGCCTGTTGTTGAGCTGGCTGCTATAGAGTGGAAGTGTGGGCAAGAGAAAGGAAAACCAAATCAAACTAATTCCTTCATCAAATATCATGCCTTCTGCTTAGAATTGTATTTATCAGTGTTAAGCTCAGATCTTAATGAGGCTTAAGGCCAAATAAATATTTGAATTTTGTAAAGATTTGGGCTAAATTCAAATGAATGGGGAGAAATCTCATTTTAATTGGGTAAAACGTTAGCTGCTTCAACAACTGACCATTTGCTTTCTGGCAAACTGAATGTACAGCCGTGAGATAAAACCAGCGCGTGACAAACCCCTAGCGATATCTCCGCTATCCATTTTAGAAGGGAGGCGCGGGCTTAGCACTGCCTCAGACAGTTGTGATTAGTTTAAAGAAATACAAAGAAGCCAGAGAGTTTTTTCCCCTATCCCACAATGATAAGCGGTGTAGCTAGACCATACTACACAGCACTGTGGGTATAGGATATAATATTTGCCAGTAACATTGATTTTTTTTCATCATCGTCATCAAAATGAATAAATCCAACCTAAACAACAATTAGACCTGTGTGTGATTTAACCCTACCCTCCACTCGTCTGGGTGGACACATCTGGCCAATTTCGGTGGGGTTGGAGCTGACGCGGCGTAGAGGTGGCGGCGTGTGTGTGTGTCCAGGGTAATATGGCCGCTCCTTCTTTGTTGCTCTGTAGTCTGATGCAGTGTGAGGGGGGCGGGTGCTGGGCGCGGGATCCTTTGTGGAATCGTTTTTGGACAGGCCATTCTCAGGGTGTGACAGTGGTTCTGTTTTAAGTGAGGGGGAAAGAGATGCTGTTAGTGCCGTGTGAACACACATAGAAAACAGAAAGATGCTGCACTGTACTGCACTATGCCTGCAGCCATAAAGTGACTGACTAATGTAGGAAGACGTTTCAAATAAGGTCGCACAATTCTATAAAGCTGTGATCTTATCAACAGGAAATGTTAACTCTTTTATCTACATTCAGATCTAAAGCAAAACACACCCAGGGCCCTGTTTCAGAATGCAGGTTTAAACTAACCCTGAGCCTAACCCTGAGCTCTGAACTGACTAACCCTGAGATGGAGAACTTTGAGCTGCCAGTTCCAGAACAGCTGATCAGAGTAATTTCAATCTGAGTAGGTTGAAGCTGACATCAAAAGCCTTCAATGGAGCTCCGATACTACGACTCACCATGGCACATATGCATTATAAATACAGGCTAGTGGAACAGAGGTAGGACCAAAGTTTTGCCTTAAAATTCAGAGTTTTTAAATAATTCATATGTAAGCTATGTGAGCACACAGCTAAATCCTCGAACCAGCCCCCTTTCTAATATCTCTGCTCTCCTCTTGAGTACTTTTATCATGTCTGTCTATAGTCTGTGTTTGTAAAATGAGTGTCATGATGGATGCCTTGTCTTACTGCAAACCTGCCTATGGGGACAAATAAAGTAACTTAAACTAACCTAACCACTTCCTCCCATTGCAGTTACTCCATCCACACATTTGCCCACCTGACTTTGTCCTGTTGTAGAAGCGTGTGTTGTTGCTGAAGGCGCTGAATGGCTGCGAGCTGAACAGGCTGTCACTCTCCAGATGTTGGCACATGTTCTCCAGGAACCGCAGCACAGAAGACGTACTGGAGGCGGAGGGCAGCTTCACGTAGCGGATACCATGCTCTGACCGCACTGGGGGGTACAACACAAACAGCTATGAGTCTGTGTGCGCACACACACACACACACACACACACACACACACACACACACACACACACACACACACACACACACACACACACACACACACACACACACACACACACACACACACACACACACACACACACACACACACACACACACACACACACACACACACACACACACACACACACACACACACACACACACAGCTTAAGAAAAACAGCAGATGGTTTAGGGTTATCACCCTCCCTTTATTAGCACAAAACCACCTTTTTCACCCCATCTCACACTACACCACCACTACACCCCCAGGAGAAGCCAAGCTTGCACAAATCCACAAATTAATACCCCCCTCCTCCCCCAAACTTACCCATAGCCTTCCCAATCCATCCCCCCAAGGGAGACCCAATCCCAGCATCCCAAACCAGGTTAGACGCACATGTCATTTCTGATTACAGACTCAGTGCTCACATCAGCTGCTGCCACAGTCTTTTATTCCTCCTCTCTTTCTCCTCACACATGCAAGACACATGAGTGTGTGCTTAAACCAATTTCACCTGGCTGATTGCCTATCCAGGCTTTATGGCGTCAGGAATACATTAGAATTTATCTAGTACTGCTTTTTAAGAAGTGACTTTTGAAGGAATAGTGCAACATTCGCTTCCTGGCCAAGAGTTAGATGAGAAAATTGACTATCATGTCTGTGCAGCACATATGAAGCTGCCAGCAGCTGGTTATCTTTCCTTATCATATCTTAGCTTAGCTTAGCATAAAGACAGGAAACAGATGGAAACAGTTAGCCTGGTTTTTACTATGAAACAAAATTCACCTCCCAACACCTCGAAAGCTGGCTAACTAACACACTCATTTGTTTAAATTGTACAAAAACGGAAGTTTATTTGACAGTTCAGACTATTTCTTGGCAGGGACCAGTTGCCAGGCAACCAGCCGAAACTTAAGTAAGTTACCGCTTTCGGCCAAGAAATAGTCCGACACATAGGCCACTCTAATACAGTGAATTCTCATTTCCACACTTACTACAGTACAACTCTTGGCAAGAAAGCAAATAAGTTACATTATTTCTTTATCAATATGTACTGTATTTATGTGGAGTAGTGCTGAAACAATTTGCTGATTAACAAACTGTTAAACAGTTTTGCTTATGCTTTAATTGTCATTTTTCAAGCAAGATTCCCAATGTTTGCATTCGCTTCTCAAATGTCTAGATTTGCTACTCTCATCTGTTTTATATAATTCATTACATATTGACTACATATGAGGTCTGCAATTTTGGTAACAAGTCATTTGAATGTGTCACCTTGTTTTGTAACAGTCAAGTGGTGTTAGCTACATTTACCTCTGATGACCTCTCCTCCTGTGTGGGACTGGCTCTGTAGGAACGACAGCATCACAGAGGGCTGATACGTACAGTCCACACAGGCCTGAACAGCCTGCTGAAGCACTGCGTTGACTGGAGCTGGGCCAAAGTGGTCTGGGAGCTGTTGCACTAGTTTTCTGTCCAGATGCGGGCCATAGTCACCGTGCTTGTTCACATAGACACACACTGGAATGACACAAAGAGAGAATAAGCACAGACAAAACCAACCTAATTATTTTTACTTTCTTTCTGTTGAATCAAGCTTGATTTCACTATCACACAGCCACTGAAACCAATTAATTACATTGAAGCACTCAGTTGGAGTGTCTTTTGTCCAATTTACCTGTGCAAACTACATTTGAGCTGTTGCTATGGTTGTTGTCTGCTGAGACGTGTCCAGAGCTCAGTCTGGTCTCTGGAGGAGGAACTGTTACTGCTGGTGGCCCCAGGGATTGCACCACCCGAGGCTTCTTCTGGAGCAAAAGAAACCAAACCAATCCATACTCGTTAACTCGCTGTAACCGACATTACAAAGAGTGTTAATGATTGATTAAAGGTGTGCTTTAACTCTTTCACTGCTACACATGAACTGCACTGTAGCACATACAGCAGTTCTGAAGCAAAGTTGTTCTCATTCATCACAAATAAACATCCACGAAGTCCCTCTATTAAACATCCACCCCTGACCTTGTCTCCTTTATCAAAATCATTTCTGCCATAATGCAATGACAGGGTCAGTGGACCGCAGTATAACAAATTACATCGTTCCTGACATCTCACCTTGTTCCTAGGCTTGGGCCCTCTCTTCTTGTGTGGTCTGGGGGCCAGTTGAGCCTCGGAGCTCGTTCTGGCAGGACTCTCTGATGCTCCATTGACTGCTGCTGCCGCTGCAGCCTCTGCAGCTGCCTTTAACAAAGCGATAGTCTGGGATTTGGGACGACGTCCTCGGACACCCTTGCGCACAGGGAGGGGCGGCAAAGGGTTTGGCAGTCGGTATGAGGTCTGCATGGAGGAGGAAGAGTTGGAAGAGGAGCGACGTGCTGTAAGGGAGGCTGAGGGGGAAGAAACAGGAGCGAGAAGTGCACCAGGTAGGGTGACTGGACGAAATGGTACATGGGAGGGAGAAAGAGAAACAGTAATTAAAGGAAAATTACAAATATATACTCTTCCTGTTCTTCTAATCCTTACATTAATTTTCACCGAAGTGAGTATGAATACATAACATTGTTGTTGACATTTTAAAGATTAAAAAAAATGTCATCTCATCTTTCAAGCACACAAAATAAGATTTTCAATTCCTCTACACACAGAGGATTCAAACAAAGATGGGCACAGAACCAACTTTTCTCTATATCTGACAAAAGACAGAGCTGGAAAATGAATATCTAAGGGGTCCTGCAGGGGAGATTTGTTTTGAATTTTCAGAGTCCTCTGAGACTGGCAGGTCCTTTGTATTTAGCCCCTCCCTACGCTGAAATCAGAGTCAAAAGTCATGAACCCCCAGAGACCCGCCCGCTAGACAATTTCTCCAACCGTCTGCTTCCAGCAAGACAACAAAAATAGTGATTATGTTGATTTGATTTGAACTCTTTTTAATATACAGCACTAGATATTGAATTGAGGTAGATGTCAACTGGGAGTTTACAAAATATCACTCATATTGCCACTTACTGAGTATGAATGTGACCAGGATGTGTAGTGATTGGAGAAAAGCCCAACATTTTCATGTGTAAACTTTGATGGAAAATAAATACTAAAGAAAACAAACTGTATTCACGTTCAAACTGGAAACATAAAGGACTCAAAAATAAAAAATGACAGCCTTTAAAAAAAAACTACAATAAGCTATACTGAGATATAATAAACATGTACTGTATGGTGTGAGGAAGCATATATTATGAATGGTATTTTGATGGCTAAAAGAGTCTTATTAAAACATCTTTATGTATTAATTTAGTTACGAAGGGTAACAGTTCTGTCCAAACAGTGCAAGCTACTGCTTTTCCCAACTACTTTTCATGTCAACAGAGAGGCCTTTTTAAGTCATGACATTGGCAGTGTACCGACATCTCTTATTACTCATCAGCTGACTTACATACATTGTTTACTGACAGTGGCAACATACTGTATTTTTGCATGAAAATTGTTACATTTTAAAACTTCCCACGGCAAATGAGTACGTTTTATAGGAACTGTATCAGTGGAGTTAAAATCTGGTATATCAGTCAAACAAATCAAGTCCAGATTTGCTGCATGTCATCCTTCCTCCTGCTATTGTCCACTACCCCCCCCCCACAAAAAGTAAAAAATGCCCCCACAAAAAGTAAAAAATGCCCCAAAAATTGGAAACATGCTTGAAGTGGAGACCTGGATTACAGACACCCTCCAACTTTCAAGTCTTTCCTCTCGAAAGAAACTCAATGACTAAATGCCAATCGGCTTAGGTGTTGAAATTGAAGGAAAGTGACAATGAAGTGAGAAAAAAAAGAAAATGGCTTTTGTTAAAAAGAAGAAAAAAACACAAAGCAGTGGCACCATCACCCCCTTCTGTCTTCATTAGCCCTGAACGTGACTCTGAGATATGATCAAATAATCATCGGTGGATGTGTGAAAGACGGAGAGCCCGAGAGAGAGAGAGAGAGAGAGAGAGAGAGAGAGAGAGAGAGAGAGAGAGAGAGAGAGAGAGAGAGAGAGAGAGAGAGAGAGAGAGAGAGAGAGATAACCATCTCATATTTCAATACAAACGTATTGAGAGAGCGGGGGCCTGAGAGTGCATGCAGAGGCTCTCATGGGGCTGAGGCTTTCATTAGAGCCTCCTTGACTGAGGCGATATGCAGCGACTATGGGAGGTTTACAGTATTCTCTAAAGGGGCCAGCCGGGGCACCCTGAAAGCTGCTTAATTGGGAAATGAGTGAAAGTGGGTGTAGAATAGAGCAGTGTTTTGTTTCAGAGGGCGAGGTCTCACTCTCACCAGGAGCGGTCACACAAAGCGTGCTCAGAGAAACAGAAATACCAAGCTACATGCACAGTGGCACGCTTATTCACACAGCTAGAAGCCATAAGCCCTACAAAGGCAGATCAAAATTTGTTTGCAGGGTACCAATCAGTATCAGCGGGTTTTAATTCACCGTAGGGAATCTGAGTTGGGGGGCTTCTCTGATCTTTTCCTGTTGTAAAAAAAAGAAAAGAAAACCTAATCCATTCACATTTTGTGACAGCCACCCAGGCAACATGTGCCATTTCCACACTGGTGATTAATGTCACATTCTACCATATATTAGTTTATCATCGTATAATCACCTCTGCATTTTTTATTACAACTTTCCAAGAAAATCAGCTTATAAATGCATTTCATCCTACACTGCCTGACAGTATCATACATTCTGTATCTGCTTGTTAAAGCACTTTTTTGAAGCAATGTGACATTTTACACAGCCAGAAATACTCAAGCCCAAGACTGTGTGTCTTTTATGGCTGCACCATTTCACCAAAGGGATATATTCTAAATGTCCTGTGGCTCATTCCCAGAATACAGTCTACATTTGGTATCTATAAAAACTTTCTCCACTTTATTTTAATTCATTTTAATTAAATCCCTGAGCCACGATTGTGAGGCTGCTTGTAAAAAAGTACCAAACCAGGTACATTTTTCTGCAATTTAGCTCCTTGACTGCAAGTAATGTATATTTAACAGTTTTGCAGACTGTTTTTAGAATGCATAACAGCGGTAATGTGGCTGCTGCTACTAACTCTTACCACCATTATCAATTAATCTGCCTCTTACTTTCTTGTCTAAAAGTTGGGCTACCTAAATGTGCATATCAGTTCCTGGAGCCCACACTTTTTAAGTCGATTGCTTTTTCTAAGCAACAGTAAAAATAAAAATTATATATATATGTATCTATATATTATTTACATACTCAAACCAAATCATTTAAGAAACTGGAACAAGCAAATGCTGTTATTTTTGCTGAACTAAAAATGACATGAACCATTAATTATCAATTCTTGCAAATTCATTTTCAGCTGACTAATGAATAGTGTCACCTCTATATGCTATAGTTTAAGATTTTTATTTTTTCATCCTGTTTCTGGCAACTATTGGTTTCCATTATTATCTGTACTGTATAAAATCAGTTGTAACCAATAGAAAACATGAATTTCGTGTCTAAAACACATAGTGTACACTGTACAATGGTTAGGTCTGATGTAACATGTGATTTGTAGTAAACTGGCTCAAGATAGCAAAATCATTAACTCACTCAGAAAAAGTATATGTACACATCTAAGTAAACTACAAACAGAAATGTAACATTAGTCCTCACTAATAAACTTTTTTTTGCATAGCATCCCTAGCATGCATACGGTGCAACAAAACAGACATATGGTACTGATCATGACTATATAATTCAAACTCGACCCATTGACCTGTGTAAGCCACAGCCTCAGGAAACATGTGCATGTGCAAGTGTATGAGAGTATGTGTGAGCATACATGCACGCATGAGAACGGGGTCGCTGAGAAGTGTGTCTGCTGTCTGGGGGCTGGGGGGAGGGGCTCCACAGAGTTGCCTCTCATCTAATTACAACCACCACCCCCCCACCCTCACATGCCGAGCACCCTCATAGCAAACAGTCAATTCAACCGCATGCACACATACACACACACATAGACTTTTCCTTCAAGTGAATCTGAAGCAGTATGAAACTCATAAAACTGCAGGTTAAGGTGTGTGTGACTGTGCCGACAGCAGAAAGAAAGGGGGAAGTAACTTAAATAGCTTCAGGGCAGAAAGTATAAACACAACAATGTTTTCCAGCACAAAGTCCTCAGCATGACACGCCAGCTTAGTCAAACAATTAAAATAAAATCACTGTTCTTCTGTGACTTGATCCTATAAGTTCACATAATAAAGAGGGGGGCGTAAAATGGGTAAGAGTATTTGATAATCCTTGTCTGAGCCTTGTGCAAACTAATTTCTGATTCTTAAAAATAACACATGATCAAAAACACATGGTGTTCCAAACATAATTACAGCCAACGATAATGTTCTGCAGACGTTCAGTCTTTCGGGCTAGCAAAAGCCACTGGTCTCTTTCAATGAATGTGACTGAAAGCAAGTAATTCCAAAAGTCTTCATGCTAAACAAAGAAACTGTGTCTAACTGTGTCGTAATCATTAACAGCAGGGTTGGAGACCACTACACATGTGAGATGACACTCAAGTTTCATGTGAACAGCAGATTTAGCTTTCGCTTCCCTTTTTATGTTTTACCATGATAATAGCACAAATGCAAGTATGAGTGTTTTACTAAAACAATCTTTTCTATAAGTTATTCAGGAGAAAAATGAGCAAATCTAAACAAACAATAATGTCCAAGACCACTACTACTTCTTCCTGAGTTGACAGATACTTCACTGAATGTGTGCAGTATCCGTAGATGTTGATTTGTTACATTTGAGGGAAGTTTTAGTGGAGACAAATATCTTATAATGAAAAGAACATAGATACTTCAACAGATAAATCTAGTTTCATTAAACGTAAACTTTGTTCATACATACATATGCCTGCATCTGCTAGATCTAATCATGAACAGTCCAAAATACCATCCAGATAAACACTGAAAATATAAAGTGCAAAGATTTTTCCTTTCATTTATGAAAAAGAGCAAAAAGAAAAAAAACAACTTGGTAAACATATCAAACTCACCAGGAAATCCCCACCAAAAATGCAGAAGTTCACTGCTACAGTTGTAGCTTTTGCAGCAGTAGCAGCAGTAGTAGTAGTAGTAGTAGTTAGGGAGGTAGTGGCAGTGATGGTAGTAGTAATGTCCGCAACAATACTCAGTTCAGTTGCTTCCTGGTTCCCTCTTAGACGCAACTCTTTGTATTTCAGCTGGTGTTGATCTGTCTCTCTGAATATGTTTTTTTCCTCTTTCTAACTTCCTCTAAATACTCTACTCATCTTATTGACTATTTTCTGTTCCTCTATCAGCTGCTTTCTCAGTTGTCTCTCCCCTTTCTTTTCTCCCGGCAGTAGTCCACAACAAAGCCCACGCTGCTGCTCTGCTGCTGGCTGAAGCTACTGCAAAGCTTCCCTCCCAATGAATGAGCAGGAGGAAGAGGGAAGGGGGGGGGCGGCGGGGGTGTTTAGATTTGCATAGGGGCTGGGGAGAGGTAGAGTGAGGGAGGGAAGAGTGGGTGGGCGGGTGTGGATGGGTGATGAGGAGGGAGGGGGGGGGGGGGGGTTGAGCCCTTTATTCATGTTATCTGTAGGCCATATCGACAGTCTACATCGGTCACCTGCTTCTCAGCAAGCCTCTGGGGGAGGGGGAGATGACAGGGGAGAGGGGTTAACGGTGGGGCTCAGAGAGCGGATGGGGGATGGGGGGAAGTAAAAGGTTAAACTGGATCAGAAGAGTCCCGATTGAAATGGGTGAAAAGGGGCAAACTCCTGGAGTCGGTGCACACATAAGCAAGCTTTCCCTCAACAAGCACGCACACACACTAAGACACACACACACACACACACACACACACACACACACACACACACACACACACACACACGGCCCAGAAGGAGGTTCCATCTCAGTGTAACCCTAGCCTATTCAGACATTCCCTGATGAAAGATGGCCTGGTCCAGCTTCAGGAAACAGTTGCCCTGTCGGATATCAGCAGAGCTCTGGAACAATGTGGAGCAGAGCAGCGAGAGGAAGCCTGCATGGGAAAAGTCCCTTCAGTCAAAGATATCGTAATCTGCTTCTGAATGGACAAACGGGAGCGCTACTGTTTCACAATCGAGAAAGAAACTAATTGATATAAGTGTGTTCAGCATGGTGTTTCTTAATGAGATATGGCATATACTGTACATACAGCAAATAGTTATTTGACACTATTCTTGCATTCACAGTGTATCTTCAAGTCTACTTTTGTCGTGACACCCATTTGTGTATTTTACAAATCAAACCGATGGTGTGAAAATAAAAAAGAAGCAAGAACGTTTTTTAAAGAATTCACATATATCATAATTATGGGTGTTTTTAATACAAAGACTGTAAAGTATAGTAAAATTGTGTAAACATGCCTTACTAAATGCCTTGTTTCTGTCAACGTGACTCAAGTATTCAACAAATTAAATGGATATCTAAAAGGTTATTCTGCCCATATATAACAGAAGGTTTAAAAGAAATATTTTTTCACCACGTGTCTGTATCTGCTAAAATACGGACATGCTTCATTATTCCATGCATTATTCAGAAAGCACTATTCTGCATTCTGACCCAGTTTATTACCAAAAAAGCAAAGACAAAGAGGCATCACACTGTTTATAAAAAAAAAACAAAAGAGGCATCACACAAAATGTAAAAAAAAAATTGCATGATGATGTACTGTACAAAAAGGGAAAATAATTAGACAGCTAATCTTAGCATTCTCTGTAACTTCTTACAAAAATGTGTAGCAGGGTCACAACAGGACAATTTTGATGAAAGCTAATTGGAAAATTTAAATGTAGTAGTAATTACAGAGTCTCTCACATGTACGGCTAATTATCAGCTCATTAGCACCTCAAGCGAGCCCTACTTATTCACTTATTCCCATACAAAGATAGCTGTCTGGTGATTAACACAATGCTGTTATTTTCCCTCCAAACTGCACTCGCACACAAAGAGTAAATCTTTGTTTCTAAGTCTGTAAGAGCGTGATCACACTGTCCTTTTGGCCGCGGCCAAAACCGTTTTTTCAGCTAAAGTCTAGTACCTTTAAGTAGTGTGAGTGCACCCGCTCCGCGCTCAACTGGGGGCAGCTGGGCCGCCACGGCCCGCTTGAAAGAGGTGGGCTTTAGCGGAGCCGTTTGCACATGTACGAGCACGAGCGTGCGCACGCGTACGAGCACGAGCCCTACGGCAGTAGCGTTATGTCCGCCTGTTCGGACATGTAAATAGAAGGATGGACCATGCGCGGACATTTAACAACAACAACAATGGCGGTGAAAGGTTCACGTTGGTGTGATGTGGAGGTGGAGTGTTTACTGCAGATTTGGTCGGATGAAAATATTCAAAAACAGTCGACAAGACGCACAAAAACTCCGAGGTCTGTGGAAAGATTTGTAAACAAAGCCACACACACGCGATCAATGCGTGTGACGTGTTACGGCTTGAAGGCGTATGGACAGCAAGAAGTATTGGCCGAGGCCCTGGTAGTGTGAGTACAAACGGGGCTGGGGCGCGGGGGGGGAGAGGGAGGGGGGACAAGTACCCTAAAGTCCGGGTCGTGGTCCGGGAGGACAGTGTGATCACGCCCTAAGTCTCTTCGAGCACAGACCAAGGGCGGGCTTCACAAAGATAGACTTTGGCTACGGCTTCGACTGAGCTAATGGGTCAGACCTCAGACAAACGGATACATGCATCTGATGTACAAAGCTGTCTAGTTCTGGACTTTATTAGGAAAATTTGCCATGAGTTCTGGGCAAATCCAAGACTGTTTTTCAAACTAAAAAACTGAGTAACCGCGTCAAACTACTCAGCTCCAGCTGAAAATGCTGTCGTCTGGAAGAATTAACAGTTACAAGAACATTTTACTGGGAAAATTCAGCAAAGAGCGTAACAATACAGTACAATTTCAATGAGCATAAACTCTCAGGGCCCTGCAGACCTGTAGCAGAGCTGAGCTGCTGTGGCTACTTAATGTGACTTTTGTTGAGTCATCAGACGGACTAGTTTCTAAAAACAGGTTACTGTGCTCTTTACATACTTTTTTCTTCACTCTGGCACAACTTTGTGAGACAAGAACAAATTATGAGTCACGCTTTCCTCTTTTTTCTATCATTGAGGTCTGACTGAGTTAAGGAAGTTTTTAGACATAACATATTTTATTTGTTCTTTATAAAACTGTCATTAGACTCATCTAAGCTCAAATTGAGACTAAACAAAAACATCTGGCTCCCGGTGAGCTCTGGAGGAGGATAAGGATGTCACCTCATGGCAGCACCCTTTACACACACAACTATTCGTATTTTCTCGGCCAGGCAATCTTGTATGAAGCTACATCTGAGACACACATTAACGTCTCCCTGGTGTATGGATACAAAAATACTGGAGGTGGAAGCTTGACCGCCTCACTGCCCGATGACGAGAACATGTAACTGCTGCCATCCATCAACAAAGTGGAGGAAACCCAAACATACACACACACACACACGCACACACACACACACACACACACACACACACACACGCACACACGCACACGCACACACACACACACACACACACCATTAGAAGGTTGTTGGTCTGGGTTATTGAAAGCCACATGTTTCCTGACCAGTGGACACCAACAACAGGGTAAAGGGGAGGAAATTGCTGGATGGGAGCTAATGTAACGTAACAGCAAACATGAGGATGATTTATATTCACTGCTCCTGCTAAACTTCTTAACAAACCAAGAATCCACAGATTCACTGTAGAGCCATTTGTCAGAGTGATTGTGATGGATGACAAATGTCTAAATATCTGCTAAAGACACTAAACAGCTAAACCTTGGATATTAAGCTTAAGCATTAGTGCAAATCACATGGTGACATACTCCTGTAACTGCTGAACATAATTGCCATATAATGACATCCTGATTGTTAATTAATAGTTCAGTACTGCCTTCACACTTTAATGATATCAACCGAAGCTCTAACTTACGCAGACATGTAATGTTTTGTCTAAGTGAGGTTCAGGAGTCGCTCATGGGCTCCACGGAGAGATTAAGAGTGTATAAAAACACCCAGCAGGAAGTGGAGTAATGTTTCTGAAGGGGCCTCAAACTAAACTGAACATTTCATTTTAAAATGGTTAAAGAAGCGCATTTAAAGTGTCTTCAATGTAGTTATCAGTTTTTAGTATTGTTATGGTTATGTCTAAAACCTTCTATGCTGCCAAAAGAGGTTTCTAACCTCAAATGAGCTTATCTGGTTAAATAAAGATTCATGAAAGCAAAAAAATACACATTTTCAAACTTGATTAAAAAAAAGACAGAAAATACTAAATATTTGTTTTCTGTTTTGTTGTATGCAGTTTTTTTGTTTTTGTTTTTACTGTTTCTTTGAAATAAAAAAACAGACATTAATATGGGTAAAGTATTAATTTAAAGACAATAAAGAATAGTGTGTGAGAAACATTCTCAGTATAGACAATGTTGCCAGAAGCCTTTACGGTATTAAAATCAAAAATCAATTATGATATCAGCATTTCAGAATTGTTATTTTATCATCCGAGGATTCAAACTGTTTTCATTTATGACAATGAATGAATTATTAACACCTATGATTCATAACAACAGGGTATCTTAAAATAAACAGAGCTGATAATTCCAACCTATAATTAGATTTGTTTACTATAATAATTAGTGATTTTCTTTCCTTATCTACACTGTCTGCTTTCCCATCTACTGTATATTAAGCTACACTCAAATAGATTTTTCAATTACTTCAATGGTGTTGGTTCAATGGTTCGACAGCCATTTATGGCAGTCCAAATAAACTAAATGATCAAAACCACATTGTAATACAGTAGGTCAACGTCCCTATAGAAGACTGAGGCAGTTCTCCGTCAATTAGATGATATGTGCGAACACAACACTGTTCAGAGGATTTTAACCTGAAATGTGTTGTTTCTGCATACATGACTAAATCTGTATCTCTGCGGGAAAATCCCTGATTGTTGTTTTGCTCCATCTTTTCAAAAACAACCCAAACAATAACACATAAAAAAAACAGCCCATGGTTATCTGAAGCAGTGGATCAATATATGAGAGAAAGTTCAGAAACTGGAATCTGTTTAAGCTGAATTTTTAGGAAACCCTTCAGACTCAATGTGGAGGTCAGGTTGTCTTTGTTGCCGGTCAAAACTCCACCAACAAAGACAACCAACACGACACAGAGCAGAAGGAAAAACATACAGAGGAGATTCACAAATGAAAATCTGACGTTAACGTTCCCAAACTGACTTGGTTATCCCTGATTTCTTCTACATTTGAACAAACCAGCGCCTTCCTCACACATTCAAATCAATGTCTTAAGCGCTTAAAGATTTCAGTAAATTCTGTATCTTCTAATTTGTTACTGCTTGGCACCCACTGAAAAAATACTGCATAATTACCTACAAGATGTCACACAATGGTTCCATCTTCAAGTATTTATCCTATTACAAGAATGAAGGAATATGGAATTACGCCGGCCATAACGCCGTTACTTTACGATACTACGTACGTGATTGCTTTTGATAATTACGAAGCAATAACTTTACCTAAAATTTAATACACGGAATAATTCACTTAACAAAAACTTTTTTCCTTCTGTAAGACTTAAAAATATGTTAAATTATTGATTACAATTATCAATCACAATGTCTTAAATATTTTTCATGATATATTATTTTTGGGCAATAATTAACTCCTTATTCTGCTCATTCAACTGTTGTTGCCTAAATATGGCTCACTTTTATGCTTTGCAGACATATCAGCTGCATCAATGATTATTATCCAACAAGACTGGCGTCCTGTCCTAACCCCGCCTCACGCCCGATGTTAGCTGGGATCGGCTCCAGCCCCACGCCACCCCGACGGGGACAAGCGGTTGAAGATGAAAGAATGAATGAATATAACATATATAATTCTGAAATGGGCCATTCTACAAAGTGAGTAGTACTTTTATTTTTGAATGCAGGACTTTTACTTGTAACAGAGTATTTTTAAACTGTGGTATTATTACTATTACAGTAAAAGATCTGAGTACTTCTTCCACCACTGATCACAGTTTGCAAAATATTTAGACAAATGCAAGAAAGGAACGAACGTCTGATCAACTGTTTGAGAGACACCGGGATGTAAAGTCTCGGCGACATGTAGAGAGACTTAAGAAGCTCTGAACAAGATCTCTCTGTCTTAATTACGGCTCAAGTCTACGGCGACTTATTATCACAGCCGAGTGGAAATATGACACCCGGATTCATGGGTGATTAAGGAGAAGTGAGAGCACTGAGTAACCTCTAAAGGCAACTCTACAGGTCTGCTGACATATCTGTGACAGACTAGAGTTGCCACAGCTGAGTTCACAGCCTGTAATGATAAAGCAGATGCCTCAGAATCTGCGCTCTGCTGCACTCTAGTGGCGAAAAATTGGATAATGTAAGTTTAAAATCAGAGTTAAAACATAAGTCCCCCATCAAAAACTACATCAACCAAATAAGTCAGTGTGATAAAGTAGTTTCCTGTTGGTCTGAATGCCCTACATGAGCATCTTCTGACTGTTAGGATGATACCCATAAAGTTTAATCTTATATGAACCACATCCTCTGCTAATAAAACCTGGGCAGTACTGTCTTTCTCTAATCATCATGGTATATTAAACAAAATTATTTTGGCTAATTAGATCATCAATTAGGTTTCTGGATAACACAAAGTTTCTATTCTGAGGCATTATGGAATTATAGCTTGAAGAATACTTTTTTTAATTTGGATGCAGATGTTTCCATCATGTTGATCCAAAACAGAACCATATGATCTGCTTTGTTCTGGAAACCTGTGGTATATTATCAGTGCAAATTGTATTGTCATCTGTTGTCACTGAGAAGAATTGACCAAAACACACTGAATTCACAATCTCCAGATGCTAAATTTGACTCACTACACACGAACAATTGAAACAAAACAGTCGAAGCAGCACTTACAGAAGTTTCCAGGAGGCTGTAAGCTGTGTTTCGTCAGGGCACACCAGCCGACGGGGAAGATGTCTCTAGAGTCAAAGGGGCACCAATAGTCAAAGGCGCCGCGCCAGCCATCAAACATGACGAAAATCTCCTGACCTCTGACCTCTCCCACTGTGGCCGGACAAATCAGGTAGGGGTTCTTCCTGTCCACTGCCTCCAGCTTCATACCAGGCTGGAAGTAGTTTTTAGCTGGTCTGGCTGGTTCCTTGACACACACACACACACACACACACACACACACACACACACACACACACACACACACACACACACACACACACACACACACACACACACACACACACACACACACACACACACACACACACACACACACACACACACACACACACACACACACACACACACACACACACACACACACACACACACACACACAATCACACACACACAATCACACAACATAATTATAATCATAGTTTAGCTACTCAAAAGGCTGATTTCTCCACTTTCTGCTGTAATGAATGTGTTTACTGGCATGCTACTGTGTCTGAGTGGCTCCCCCTTGTGTCGGTGTCCATTACTGCAATAAAATCAGTAGGAAGAGTCCTCAATATTGACTGTGAAGGGATTAAGACATCCGGAAATCCCTATTTAATGTCAACACCTGATGCTGTTTCACTCTTGTTCATGAAACTAGGAGAAAACTTGACATCAGATCTGTCAACTCATTTACACAACTTCAAAGTTTGATAAGCCTCAGTGCGTAAGTATTGGCCTTCAGTGGCTTATTTCAGTTGCCGTTACCATTTTAAAAGCAGAGGCAGGGGCCATCTCTGCTCCACTCAGCGTCCGCAGGAGGAACATGGGCCACGAAGAAGCATTCATCCTGAAACCTGGACACAAGGTCAGATTATTAAAGTGCAGACAAGGTTGGTGGTGATACCCGTCAACAAGCAGGACATCATTTTGCCAATACTCGATTTATGACAAGTACAGATTGTTTGGTATTTGTTGAATATACAAAGCTAAAATGGTCATCTGCGTCTCCAAACTGGGGAAACAGCCGTCAATGAGCAAAACACAAGGACATGAATAATTCACTTTACAAACAAACTCAAGTCATACAGTATAAATATAGACAAATATCTTGTAGACAAATGCCAGTTCAAAGACTCACCCAGCGGTGGCTGCAGCATGTCTCCGGTTCTTTCACAGGTGCCAATTGGTTGGATGTCCAACGAGTCGACCAGTCTCCAGAAGTCGTTGGTGTTGTCACTTCCATCCAGACGCAGGCGTAGGCGAGTACCCATCATGCCCATCACCGTTGCAATGCACACAGAGTTGGAGTTGCGAGGGTCCCGTGCCTCAAGTTTCATACCTGCTTTAAAGTCATTGGAAGGGGGGATTCTGGACTGCGGAGGGAAAAACAGGAACCTTCAGTCACTGTCATGGTTGTTATGATGAGGACACTTAGAACAGGATGACCTATAACAATGCACTGCAATATAATCAAATACTGAAGGAGACATTGTTAAATTGGGTCCAATTTAAGACAACACAGTAAACGCACTTGTCTTGGTCTTCACCGTTTCAGATCCCCTAACTGGTTATTCAGTTTGAAGGATTTATATTATCTGACAAGTTAGAGAAGTGCAGACTGCTCCAACTGGGACTTCAGATTGAATTACAGAAAATAAAGAATAAAGCTAGTGATATTCTCTGTCTGTTGTATTCAGCTGTTGCCTCTGAAGACGAAACTCTTAAAAAATCACAAACAAAACAAAAAAAATTACAAAATTATTTTCTTTTAAATTTGGGCACTAACATGAGCAATCCCCTTTGTGTGGGACTATTCTCCGCAGAATCAGGACAGACTGTATTTAACAATATTGAAAATAAAAACATTTAAAGAAAACAATATAACGAGATGACTGAAATGGGACCTTCAAAATCACTTAGTTACCTGTTTGAAGGAAGTAGGCGATGCTGCAGTAGAGGACGTTTCTCTGAGATACTCTTCCCAACTGAACGGTTCTAGCAACAAAAACAAAAGAAACAAACCACAAACTGTTTTTAAAAATATTTTTGAGGGAACAAAACTTTTGATTTGATTATCATCATTTCATCTTAAAAGGGGATGTATTCAAAATATAGGAAAAAAGGTGGTCTTGAATCGTCTCTAGCTATCACAGACCATTACCAACACTTCAGGGCCCTTGGACACAAGGCACTCACAAGCACTAATGCAAGCGAGGCATGTTTTCACCGAGAACTAGCAACAATCAGGAAGCAAGAATCGTTTCTGCCGAATAATGCATGCAATGCCCCTAACATTCATCCCTGCCAAGAATTACATCGACCTCACAGGCAGTAAGCAAGGTTTGTACGCCTTTTCCAAGGTCAATTTCAAGCACTTTTCAAGCACTGTCCATTTTCAAGCTTTTCCAGCACCTTACAGCTGTGGTAAATTCCATTTTTCTACAAATACATATATATTGATATTGATATATCACGTTAAAAGAGATGGAATTGGGGCGGCTGAGTGGCTGAGTGGTTGGAGAAGTAGCCCCATGTGGAGAGGCTTAGGGTCCTCGAGGCGGCCGCGGTATCTGCTCCAGCCTGCGGCCCTTTGCTGCGTGTGCCCCCCCCCACCCTATTTCCTGTCTGTCCTATATAACAAAGACTTGAAAAACTGCCAAAAAAGGGAGATGGAATTATGCTATGGACCACTGAAACTGGGTTTCGTAATACCAGAAGAATAAGGAATGTAATAACATTTATATTCTATAGCTATGCAGAAACAACTTCAAGCATTTTCAAGTACTTTATCCAAAGTTTAAGCACTTTTCAAACCTTGAAAACACAACAATTTTCAAGGATTTCAAGCACCTATACGAACCCTGAATGAGAGAACGCTAGACCTTCAGATTAACTAGCTTTACCTTGCACAGCATCTGAATTCTCGCCATAACACGATAATCGGGTTCTAATGTCACTGGAAACAAACTGCCAGGCTAACCGTTAGCCTACATAGTTTTTTTTCTTCCAAAAAGAAGCTTGTATCGTTTTTAAACAGTACTTTGACTTAAAAACAATCAGTTTTCCCTTGTGGATGCGATTCCCCTGTTCAAAACAAACTTGATTAAAACAGAGGGAGAGTGACGTCAGACTCCACTAATTATACCTTAAACATTACACAGCTAATATTTGTTTGCTGCTATAGTCATGTTCAGAATATACAACATTTTTTTGGCCAATTCTGGGCGGCGGAAACAACCTGTGAACACAACATGTCATGTTAACGTAACTTAAGCTAACATATGTTATAACCATGACGTTGTTATGGAGACCTTGCTAGCAGCAGCAAACTGAGGAACGCACCGCACATGTAACGTTACTGCTAAGTCAAATATTCACTCTTTTAACTCTGCATTTGTCTCTGCTGTGGTTTGCTGATGGAAATATTTGTTTCTGTAACTACTAAGTGCTCAATTAGCTAGCTAGAAGCTTTCTCTACCGCGGTGAAGTTAGTTGAGTTCCCTGCAGCGTCAGTTTCACCCGGTGTTGGCAGTTGTAGGACGTTTAACATTAGCTCATCTATAAGCCTTCGCTTTTCACCGCTCACATCGGGATCATCAATAAATGACTGTTTTAGTGACACAACAATGTTTTGTTTCCGAAACTTTTATGCTTACTTGCCTATATTAGTGACATAAAAAGGCCTCATGTAGCACATTTTTGTCTGCTGATGTCATTTATTAGACAAAAATATTTTCATAGAAAATGATGGCAGTGTAGCTGGGATCGGCTCCAGCACTCCCTCCCCCGCGACCCTGATAGGGACAAGCGGTTTTAGATGAATGAATGAATGAATGAATGAATGAATGATGGCAGTGTCCAATAGCTCAAATCAATACGACACTGGACTCCAGTGGAGGGAGAAGTACGCTGCTCAGATCCTTTACTTAAGAAGCCTAGTAGAAATTTCGAAATATGCTAAGTGACTATTGTTTAAAAACACTCCATTACAAATCCTGAATTCAAAATGTCACTTAAGTTAAAGTACAGAAGTATTATTAGCAAAATGTATCAAAAATAAAATTACCTATTATGCAGAATGGCTCTTTCAAACTATCATATTATTATAAAAAATATATTTATTTTGTTATCACTAACACATATATGTAATAGCACTTGTAACTAATGTTACAGTTTGTCAATGTAGACTAGTTTGAGATACTTAATATATTACTGGGTTGATTAGTAGTACTGCATCATATAATATAATATATTTGGCTTGGTTGAAAGTAGGCTAGTGTCTATTAGAGTCAAGTAAATGTAGTGGAGTAAAAAGTTCATGTCCCTCTAAGATGCAGTGGAGGTGAGGCGGATTAATGCACAGGCTGCAGCCTAGGGGCCCAGGTGTGTTTTTAATTTACCTCACTGGGGGCCCTTAGAAACATTAAAAAAAAATTAAGTCACTGATAGATATAGTATATATATACTAGACAGTAAAGAGGCAAAATGTCAGAGAGGAAATGTGACAGCGGAAAAAAGAAAAGCACAGCGACTGAAAGAGCAACGGGACCAAGATCTCCTAAAGAAAATTCTTACATTGACAGGATTTTTCAAAGATTGCAGACTTTTCTTCTAGCAGGGTCGTTTTCTGATAAGGCATGAATTATAATGCGGGGGGCCCCAAACAAACAGTAGCCTAGGAGCCCCTGATCATCTTAACACGCCACTGTAGAAGTCATAGAGTAAAAACTCAAGTAAAGTTTGTCGAAAAATGTAATAAATATAAGCCATTTAGTTACATTCCACCACACGCCTTTATATTGGATTTTAGTGCTAGTGCTAATCTATTTTAAAACAATATTTTGTTGAAATTTGATGATTTGCTTTTCAATAGCTTCCATGTAATGTAATTAATTTGCTCAAAATCAAAACAAAAATATCACTAAACTGGATACATACAGTAGGATATGCAATATATTGAAAAAGGAATAGCTTATTGACCATGTTATGCAGTCCATCTGCACTGTTTAGTGAGTTTAGAAGAAATACACCATTACATGAGGATGAGATGAACGTAATCTTTGTAAAATTGCAACTGCTCATCAACAACTTGCGCAAAAAACTTCTGAAAACGCAGCTTAACACGAAACTTATGAGTGATTTCATTAAACCATCCTGAAAATGACTGAAAACCAGAAAAGGTTACTGATAATTGTTAATTCAATAGCAACACAGAAGTGACTGGATTTAAAAAAAAAAGCTCAACTTGTTTTAGATTGTTAATGAAAGGATCAACAATGAAAAGAAAAGGAAATAGAGTACAGGGTTGCCAACCATTAGATTTGTCGAGGGGAGATCCTGCTGAGATGCTGCTTCGTCTCTCTTTCTCTTCTTTCTGATCTGAAATCAAAAGATGATTGAACTGCTCATCAGAACGCGGGAGCTGCTGATATACAAACTGTAATTACTGCAAGAATGAAGGCATAAAACCTGTGATTGGAGTAGTTCTGAGAAAAGATCAACACCAAAAAATACAAATGATGTGGCATGAAGCGTCACTGAGGATTTTGATCTTTTTGCGTTTGTTTTTTGTTCGAATCGGAGTGGAAGCCTATTAGTACATTTGAGGATCAGTGTAAGTACGGCCATTAAAAAACAGCACTGTGAAGGCCTACCTCTGTGTGGTGTTCGGCCCATGATGACCAAAGTTCAAGGTGCGTCTGCAGAAGTCAGACAGGCTGGTACCTACAGACACTGCAGAGGAGAAAGAGGATACAGTTCAAAAACGTCCAAATACCAGAATGCACAGACTCAATGCAATGTAGGCAACCAAAATAAGAGATGATTAACTTACATGCAAAATCTTTTCCCGCCTTTTTACACTAACGTTGCACAGGCTATTCTTAAAATACAGGTTTATAAAGAACCAAATGTTTGAGGGCTAAAATTCATTTGTGATCTGCTGCTCCGTTATGAATCATCCTGACTTCTCAGATGCTCTTGGACAGGTCTGCTTACTGTCCCCAGAGTCAAAACGGAGTCTTTGTGCACCACATCTGGAACAAACTCCCAGAAACCTGAGATCTGCTCAAACTGTCAGTTATTTTAAATCAAGACTTATGACTTTTGAGTTTGCCATTGCATCTTATTTAGACCTAATTCTATCTGGGACCATTCATTCATATCTTGCTCCGCACTCTCTGTAACAGCCCTGTAATTTATATTCTCCTGTTTAGTCTGCTTATATTATTTGAGCTTATTGTTATTTTCTATTCAATTTTACTCTTTAAATTCCTATTTATGCATTTGTATATTGTCTTGTGTTCATTTTATATATTGTCTTAATGTCTTTTATTTCTTAGGTAAAGCACTTTGCGCTGCGTTGTTGTTGAAAGGTGCTATAGAGATAAACCCCCTTGCCTTTTTTGTGTTGTAGTATTGAACAGTGGTCATTTTTTGTTTTAAAAAGGTTAAGTTTGGTGATATTTTTCTTATTGTAAACAAATCAAATGAAAAAACCAGAGTCAACAATTGATTGATGACCAAAGCCATAGTTGTTTGAATGAACTATTGAATGAGTCACACTGCTTTCATTACAATGCACTGAGTCAATCCCACATAAACCGTCCTACTACCTAAATATTCACTAGAGCACCAAATTTGTATTAATCCACAGATGAAAATGGTCCCCCAACAAATGCACTTCATTCCTGCTTGAGTAATGTTTGCCTTAATACAAGACGTTTGTCTGCAGTAGTAACGAATCGGCTTAAGGCACAGTGCTGCAGACAGGGTGGGTAGGTCGTAAAGTATTGAGAGGTGGACTAACATATTGTGGTTTTGTTTTTCTTCAAGGGATCTGCTGACATTAAAAAAATATAATCACACAATCAAAGCCAATTTACATTGTTTTGCTGCAGGTTTGATTCTGTAGTTGTCACAGGTAATAGCTATTCTTTTTTTTTCTTATTGCAATACCATAAGTCTGTCATATTTAATCTCAAACTCTACATATCAAAAATACAAAGAGTCCTGAACAGTTTTACCCCAATAAAAACAAATATATTCTCTTAATTGTGCATAATAAATAATTATCACACCGCATAAACACAACCACTATGTGCACTTGTGCTAATTTGGGGGATTTGTCCAAAATATGCTCCTGAGTCACTTTACAAATTCTTAATAAAATCAAATTATTACCACACTGTTTACA
Organism: Echiichthys vipera; assembly: GCF_963691815.1. Classification (NCBI taxonomy): domain Eukaryota; kingdom Metazoa; phylum Chordata; class Actinopteri; order Perciformes; family Trachinidae; genus Echiichthys; species Echiichthys vipera. The sequence goes on from NC_139826.1 coordinate 30,639,509, forward strand.
CTGAAAATCTGGCCAAAACATCCAGGTTTACAAAACCTCTGAGCAGAGTCCCACTCCCTGCAAAGTCCTTACATGGTGAAAGTTAAAAAGTGAAGCAGTGTACATATAAAGATCAATAATCCAAGGTACCAGAGCATCAAAAAAGTGATACAATCCAAATAAAATCCAGAAATTCAACAGTTAAAATCCCTCCAGAAGCCAGACATTGTCTTGTTTTCCTTGTGTTTAAAAGTCTTAGCATCTGCAATGTATTGTGGCTGTCCCTCCCTCTGAAGACCCCTCTGTCTCTGCAGCGAATCCCATTGAGCCAGAAGAAGCCATAAAGATTCCAAGCTGCCATAAAAAGCCATTAGGACGTGTGGATGCGAGACGTCTGCTGGCCAACATGAAAAGGATTCCAGCGCTACTCTTCGCTCAGCTGCAGTCTGGTTCAGTGTTTGCACTGGTCTGCCTGTCTCGCTCAAGAAGGTCAGACAAAAAACGCCTGGCAGACCAGGAAGCACTTAATTTTTACAGCCCCCATTTGCACTGAGGCAGCCACTTATCTGGGATTAGTGTAATGTCCTCAAACGTGAACAGTTAGAAGATCTGAAAAATGACCTGAGGCCTGGTTTCAGGAGAGGTTGTAACTTTTCCTTGACAGGAGGAGCTGTCAAAGTGTTACTGATAGCAGTTTTCCTTACGTGAGAAAAAGACATAACTCTTTGCTCAAAGACATTTTGTTATAATGACGGCAAGTTTGCAGACAATAACCTAGTGCGTATATTTGGACTGCATTGTGTGTTATTTTCCTTTTTTGATAGTTGATACTCACACAAACACTGCTATTTCTTTGTTACACAAGTTTCAACCGAAGTTACATTAAAAGATATAATGTCACAGTATGTGATATCTGAGAATAAAAAAGTACGAGAGCTGTGACCAATCATTAATTTCATTACCAAATCAATAAGTTCATTACTTTACATCTAATTAATTACAGGTCTACAAAATGTTAGAAATGTGTGAATAAAGCCTATGAAAAGTTCCCAGAGCCCAAGGTGACGGCTTTAAATTCCTTCTCCCGTACGACCAACAGCCCAATAATGTAAAAACATATTCCATTTACAGTGAAATAAAACAATCTGAGTAAATCACACATTTATAATAAGTACCTAAAATAAAGTTTATTTAGTTTAGATGTTTCCAGATTGCCTATTTCGTACGGCCAAGTTCAAACCCCAAAGATATTCCCATTGAATCACAAAGGAAGCAGCTAAAACAATCAGATGATTGATCGGTTAGTTAATTAAAAGAAAATTAACTGGCAACTATTTAATTCAACCATCAATTAATTCATCACCAAAGTGCTGGTTTAGCCTCCCCTATCTTTTTTCTACATGTCTTTTTTTATGTGACTTAATATCTTTGGGTTTTGAATATATCACTTTTGGCTTTGGGAAATTGTGAAAGAAATTTAAATGATAAAAATATTAATTGTTACAATAATTAGCAGATGAATCAGTTACAACCTAGAACTAGGTGAATAATATATATTGATAAATTGATAACTCGATAAATAACTTAAATGATATGAAATGATTGTCAGATAGTTGCTGATTGATTAATGAACCAATCACGTCAGCTCTATTTGATACAATATCACATTTGCAATTCATTTAAAGATTGACAAAGTGAGTCTATGTGGGTTTCTCCTGCAGCACATCCTTACGTGGTTATTAATCACCCTTTTTTTAATTTGACAACAATGAGATCAACCTTCAAATCCAGGCTGAACCATCCTCGCAGCCTCGCATGGTGCTTTCTCTGTCAGGCAGGTCAGTTTGGAGACAGGAGGGTGGCTGGATCACATTACTGCCGGGGAGCTGAGGGGTGTGAGCCGCTGCAGGGCGTCAACTCCAGCGTGGTAACTTAAGATACGGGTTCATATCCCCAAAAACTTTCACAAGAGAATTATTTTAAGGCCAAACTGTTTTTTTCTTCACGCCGACATTAAGGGTTTCCCTCACACCTCTGCTTCTTTATGTTGCACGTGTGTTTAATAAACAGTCTCGTGTATTTGTGATCGTTTGCAGGGTTTAGGCTCGGATGGGGAAACAGCTGAAGATCAGAAGATGCAAATAAATTCGAAGAAAAGTCTGTGACGCATTTTCATTTGCGTTATGGTCACAGTTTGGGGGGCGGGACCGCGGTCATTTACACAGGCTAAACACCGCTAACGCAACGTTACAACAACATGCTGAGATGCTACGATGCTGCAGGATCGTAAACGTGTTTTCTTAGCTGCAGTGTAACACCCTGCAGGCATCCAGTAAACAGAAAGCAAAGGGAGATGTGCAGAGTTCAATGTAGCTACTGCGCGCACCGAGCTCTCCGCCTGCACGGAATACACTATAAACACGCTCTGTTGTCTGTCACCGCAGGGACACACAGCAGTGAAGGTGCCCGCCTTTCATCGCAGAAAGCCGTCGATGGCACAACATGAGAGTAATAATGAGACACGAGCCGTACCAACCGTTTGAACCGGGTATGTTGATGGGAGATTCCTCACTTTCTATCAGATGCAAGCCGCCATATTCGCTGCAGATCCGCGCATGTCCACCACGCAGTGCTGTAATTCATATTTTTCCAGTGGAGGTACAACCCCTTCCCAAAAGGTAGACGAGTGGGGAAAATGATTGATTAGTCGTTTTATTGACACGGTAATTGTTTCATGTTGGGTTGTGATAAAAACTGCGAGTCTTGTGGAAACGAAAACATTAAAAATTGGATGTTTTTCATGCAGGAGAAGGTGATGTACAGATGTACAGAACTGCACTGGGAGGTCAGATGTATGTGAGTTGATGCTATTAAGAAATAAAAAATACTAAATGAACAAAAAAAAAAAAAAAAAGACCATTCCCAAAAGATATAAGTAGATTTAATGAGCCAAATAAGGGAAATTATTGCTGGATTGTTTATTAATGTTAACCCTTTGAGAAGTACAAACATTATTGTTAATTACTCCTGCATTCAATATTTAACTTGAGTAAAAGTACACAAATATTATGAAATTGTAGAACACTTCTCTCAAAAGAATTCTTATATCCAGAATGATTAAATATTACTTAATTAGATTAATAACGTTGATACATTTACATGCAGCCTGAGCAGTTTGTATTTGGATCATTGCTTTCTTGCCATTCATTATTGGTGGGGGTGTAATATTTTGTGCACATTTAAAATCGTATATAAATGTTTTAAAACTAAAGTATCTTTTTTAGGTCTTTTTTTTTTAAACATCATAGGCTAAACTCTAACACATCAGCATTTTACCCCAGTTGTTGAGTGAGCACTGTCTATCAAATAATATTTTTGGTTTATTTCCCTGGAATCATTGAAGTTGACCTTATTAAAAACGTTTTATTTCTATCTCCAGTAACCTGTAGTGTAATATAGAGGAATAAAGAATGCAGTATTTCTCTCTGAAACGTGATGGAGTAAAAGTACATAAAGTAGCCTAGACACGTGTAGTATGTTAAGTGCCTCTAATTTATCTAAAGTACATTACTTGAGTAATTATGCTTGGATACTGTTACGGCCTCCTAACAATTGAATAAATTGACTAGTGGCTCAAACTGGAGACCGAAACATAAAAGAAGGACACCAAAGAAGATAGAACTTTTAACATTTTTTATTAAACAACTTATCCTAACAGGAAACAAACATTCCTGAAGGAAAACTAGCAAAATACAAATGAGGATCTTACCCAAAAATGAAATCAGCAAACCCAAGATGGGACCTGGAGATGCCGGCCAAACTCAGCAAAAATGGAGGGGGGACCAGGCCACCCCTTATAGGGACGTCGGAGCTGGCCCCCCTCCCAACCTAACAAAACCAAATTATAAACTAAAAACCAAACGAAGAAAGAAGGCTGCCAGCCATCTCCAGGCCAAAAATAAAGCAACTACTAAAACAAAGATTTTAACAAATCATAATGTGGGACCAAAGGTGCTGGTGGGTCTGTGTCTCTCGAGGGGATGGTCTTGCTGGCTTTATATAGCAGGTTGGCAACTAGGGAGTTGATCGGCTGCAGGTGTGTCAGCCTGCTTGCCAGCCTGCTGAGAAAAGGGAAAACAGGTTTAGGCACATGGAGGAGATCTTTCATGGCCACACGCAACAATACATTTCATAACGAACTATTGTTAAAAAGAAGTTGTGACAGCAAAGTCTATCCATACTCAAAAACTCCATATTTGGCTTAAAATTAAGAACCCCTTCCAAATTTTCCATTTGTGAAACTGTCACAGACAAAATGTGAAATACTTTGTTTCTTATCTCAATTTCTAAATCTGAATACTGAAATCTCAAATCATAAATGTGGCACAAATGTAGGTGCGAACGTTTTTCTTTGGCGAGGAGTCTGACCAAATGTTCCACATCAAATGTCACTTCAGCTGCACTCCAGGCCAGATGGTTTCTACATTTATCTGACAGCTTTAGATTTTAAAACACAATAAATGACAATCTTGTAAATGATGATGTAGTGTTAAAGCTAAATCTATCCAACAGTGTGCTTATTAGCTCCATCTCGATCAGCTACAGCATTAAAAAAGCTGCATTTATACCAATTGCATCAGTACTACAACCATTTAATAACACTTCCAAAACGGTCTGCATTATACATAATGAAAAGGCTTTTTTTTAAAAAAAGGAGGAAAAAAAACACTTTTCTCATATACTCTTCTTTTGTGTAGTTTTATTGGTACAATGAATTCGCCTACTTATTGCATTGTTCTGGTAGAAATGGTCCTCTGGCTGTTGGAGGGGGAAAACAAAGAAACATATTCATCATCCGCATACATTAATTGTTCTTGTCATAGTATAAAGCTGCTCTTATCATAATCATCATAACTGTAACATAAAGTTGTTGCAGTGAGAACAATGAGCCAAATGGAGGATGTGGAGGTCAAACAGAACACACAGTCTTTGGGAGGAAGGTGTTTTTTTTTCTGCAGCATTCAATGAAAAGAATATCTGTAACACCTGCTCATTACGAAACATACCGTGCATGTCTGTGAATCCAGTGAATTCACACTGACTTTGCCAATTAGTGCAGTCATGAAGGGGAGGTGTAGGTGGGAGAGAGTGGAAACGAGCTGCAGGAAGAGGTTTAATCAGTGACACAACATGGACTGACCAAAAGGGGGGATGCAGCAGCCCTATCAGACACTCACAGTGTGACATATGTGTCTTATTATAGGGTGATTCATATCAGGCATGTTTAAATATGTAACAAATTATGAGCTGGATTGCATTTCCATCCCAAAGTTTTATTTGCTCACAGCTCATACTGGATCTAAAAACCACTGCTGGAACGCGCAGACGTCCGTGTTTCTATTGGCTGTCCGCAGCGTCGCTCGGAGGAATGACGACGTTGCTGCTATAACCAGCTGATGCCGAGGCTATGAACACGGAGCCTCTGAAGAACTGTTGACGGTACATGGATACCCTGTCATCGGCGTTATGCCTGCGGATTCGGTCTCGTCTCCATCCAGAGATTGAGTGAGTAGGATATGTGATCGTGTCACGACGCACAGGCCCGGGCTTTTCCACCCCGCTGTCTCTCCACATGATGTTTCTTCGTCTTCCCACATCATCATTTTCATGGGCATGATGCTGTGTGCTTCACAGATTGAGCTTTCTCACCTCACCTGCAGGTAAAAAGGGGCTTCATTGGTTTGATCGCGGTCGGGGCTGCGATGGATTCTTATATTTAAATCTGTGTGTGTGTGCGTGAAATGATGCCTAATAATGGGTTTATTGGTAAACGCTATTTGCGGGTCTTGTTGTGCAACACTGTCGTGGACACGGTCCGTGAACTACGTTATAATGTATGCACGGGTTGCTGTGTAGGCTGAGAAACGCGTGGACAGCGACGGAATGGTGGTGCGCTCCGCAACGCAGCGATGAGAGAGACGCAGTTTCGATGCAGAGAGCAGCATTACTATCCTCGCTCTCTCACCTCAGATACACACGCACACACACATACTCTCGTGCACGCGGACGCACGCATCAGCCCATTAAATTCACACTCCCAAACTCACTCATCCCCGTGGTTTTCTTTGCATGCAAGACACCAACAGGCATTTGTTGCAACATCCATGCTTCAGCCCATTCTATCAATATTTTCTGGACGTCCACCTTATTTCCATTTACCAGCCGTCTGCCTGATGGCTGCAATAGGGGAAGCAGCAGCTTATCAATAACCCACTCTGTGCTGAACCCATTTTTAGGAACATTTCTCCTCTAGTACAAGAAATATTGCATCCTTGTTTGCTCCAATTACAGACTTTCAGGTTATAAGCTATTAAGACAAGATACAGTATGGATCTAATCACCCCTCAGAGGCAGCACCATATCCTTAAATGACTAGCCATGGATGGCCTCAACATCCACCTTATCACTTCCCTTGGAAAGACTGTGTGGAGTGTACACTGCATAGGAAAACGCCCACACAGGCACACAAGCCAAAATCAACATTAAAGTGTTTTTGCACTGCTGAATAAATCAAGTGTTAAACAAATGAAGTTGGACTGATACTGCGAGAAGCATTGATGGTTCCAGTCCAACCTTATTCGCATTACAAAAGAGGCATTTAATAATCGTGATCAGTTTTTGGATGTGTGACAGGAGGAGATCTAAGCTTTTGGATATAATTGTTCTGAGTCTTTTTTCTTCCTAAAACAATATTCTTTATCATTGAGTGTGTATACGTGTAGAATATGCTCTTGGAAAAATTGAGAGAAAGCAAAGCAAGGGCTAAATATTAGCACATAGGAGGAATCAAAGTTGTGAGAATGTTAAATCATCACACAATTCAACATCTTGAATGTGGCAACAACAAAAGAGCTGTATAGGCCTAATTATGTACAGTATGAAGTTGCGCAGCAGAGGCTGATGGGAATGACTTAGTTTTGCCGGTATTTGGTTACAAACCAAAGTATTGGAAGTGATTTTTGATGATGGCACTAGATTAAAAGTCAAAGACCACCAAAGTTATTACAATTCATCCTGAGGTGGACATCATTTTGTGTACCAAATTCCCTAAAAATCCATTCAATAGTTGTTGCTGTGCCAGCAGCTCTGTGAGGCTGTGCTTTGAGCTACACTATAACATCAGCATGCTAACATGAGCACAGTGACAATGCTAACATGTTGATGCTAAGCAGGTGTCATGTTATTGTGCTAATGCTACTTAACACAAATTACAGCTGAGGCTGATGGGAATGTCATAAGTTTTGCAAGCAGCCTTATTTGGTCATAAACTAAAGTTGGATCGCCTGTCTTTGAAATTCACCATGAATCCTTGTATCAAATCATTGCAATCCATCCAAATGTTGTTTGGGTTTCTCAAAAATGTCATTGAAAACCACACAGGTCAACCTGCTGGTGGTGCAAGAAGAAAAGTAATTTGATCACTAAAGTCATTAGGATGCATCGTCTAGGAACCATGAATTGATGTACCCAGAAGTGTGCTAAGCAATCTTGTTGATGTTGAGCTATTTTACTTGATAAGTGACCTTTGTCCAGTCCCTTGGCACCATGGATACATGTGCCAAATTTTATAGCAATCCATCAAATAGATGTCAAGACATTTTATTCTGTACCAAAATGGTGGACCAACTGACCAACAGCGAACGGCATGGCTTAAAAACGGTGCCAGTCATGAGTGTTACCCTTTCAGCATGCCCCAGATTGAATGTGTAGCTGATGGGAGAGGAATGTGGAAGTCATGCTTAAGTCATCCATGATTTAAATTTGTCCTCAAGGAAAATGCTGCCTTTCTGTACATGCACATGACCTAGTTAGCCACCATCTGTGCCAGGAATACCACCAGCATGCTACTGCCTGTGTAAGGCATGATGGGAAGTTGGACCGTGGAGTGACCCTCCGACAGCATGTCTTAACACATTGCTTCTCTGTTTTGTCCTGCAGGTACGACTGTGTGGAGGTTTGGATTTAAGCACCAGACAGACAACCTCAAAATATGGAATAAAGGGAGTTTGAATTGAAACAACTTGAGTCAGATTCATAAAAAAAAGAAAACTGACGTAAAAATAAAAAGTAAGGCTGGAAGAAAGCTGTAGAATAAGGAAGAGAGGAGTAGAAGAAGTTGTGCAGATGGCATGTGGTCAGACAACGTTTCTCCTGGACTCTACAGTTCACTCCGCCAGCCTCCGGTCAAAGCAGGAGTCTCCTCGCTAAAACCTAGAGCCGCTCATTTCGCCTGCTGGAGGAGCCCCCACCCTCGGTGATGTGATGAATAAGTTTGAAGTCCTTGGCATTGTGGGAGAAGGTGGGTAGTTTTTACACAAATGTTTGTAGAACATGAGGACTGCACTTGTGCTGTTAACCTAAAACTCTGATTCTGGTGATCAGACAAGGTCATATTCACTCATATTCAGTGCTGTTTACATTGTACAGCTTAGACATATACATCACAGTTGGCAGGTCTTGAATCTCCAACATGTCCTTGGGATTTATTACACAATACAAAGGGATTTTAAAGGGGTTTGTGACCCTGAGAGGTTGGAGAAGTCTCTCATCGACTAGTTCACTCCTTCAAGACTGTCCTCACAAGGGAAATGACCACATTAGTCATTTGTTTACCATATAGTTTCCAAGGCCTTTATTTACTTTGACAGCTGAAATAACCATACTTTTATCTGAAACCGGCATATATGTGGAATGTTTCTTTTCCTATATTTCTGTATTTTATATCTTAGCAGATTTTAGGAAGAAGCCTGCCCTTTTCCTGATTAATTTGCTGTTGATGCAAACACAATGTTTACCTTAGTTGTTTTTTTTCCCACAGCACTAACTTCATCAGTGCACTAACAGAATCCTGTCATATTCACCCCTCTGATACTCTGTTACCCCCTTTTGACTGAGACATTTTGAGGGCCGGTTCAGATCCCGTGCCCAATCTTGAACCAGTTCTTCCCGTTTTGACAGCCAAAGAACCGGCTCTAGGCCAGGAAAACTGGTTCCAGAGGGGCACCAACTCTTTGCTGGTCTTGAACCGGCACCACAAAGTCTTGCATGCTTTAAAAAATGTTGTGATGTTAGAATTTGTGTATTTTATTGTTGTTTTTTTTGTCAAAATGAACAACCTTTCTAAAGAGACATGCCTTCTTTAGTATGCTTAATCGACAGATTAAGTAAGTAAGTAACAGATTAACATAAATTAAGTTTTTTTTAAATGTTTCTTCACATTTATAGCACAATAATTATACACAGTCCTTTCAGAAAATCAAAGAACTGTTAACAACTCGGAAAGTAAACATACACATGTACAGTATATAAGTGTGTTAGTCCACCATTGTTGTTATGCTTGAAGTGGGCGTTAGCATTTATGGGGAAACCTCAGACGTAAACAGTGACGTAATGACGTGACGGGTTCTGAGAAGGTTCCTAAGTTGAACCAATGGTGAACCAGCGCCAGCACTAGAACTAGGTCTGGGTTGGTCGAAAAGGGGTATGCCTTACTCTGCTTTAACAGAAATACTGATTTATTCTGTAGTTTTTTTTCCAGTTGCTTCCATTTTAATTTGTTTTTTCGATCAAAAAACGCTGTTTGATCGATACCATCAGAGAAATGCCACACTTCCTGAATTGGTGTTTCACATTAAAAGCCTTCCAGGAGCTGAAATATAATGATCCACTTGCTTGTGTTTTTTAAAAGTCTGCAAGAAGTGTCCCCGCTAAACTGTTACTAAAGCGAATTATATTTAGTGATGCTTTAATGTGTTCATCACTTTAATGTTGCAGCTGGTAAAGACGTAGCTCATTTTACTTGTTTTATAAACTGCTGGGTAGTTTAATCTCTAATATAACATGAGAACTTATTAGTTGATTTATATTTTGTTTTATTAATCTGAAAATCTGGTCCCAAATAGCAAACAAACGACAGATATACTGTAGCATTGCAAGGGGACACAAAAGTGTCTGTGTAAGTGTGTGAAGTTATTTGGATGAGCACTTCTCACAAGCAATCAACCCATCACGAATGGGCACTTCACTAGTACATTTAAGCCATGGACAAGTTTAGAATTTAATAAGGGGCTGAACATATCCTGACCAGAATTGTATGTGCTTTTGGAAAATACCTTAAACGCAGCTGTTATAAGCATACGTCTTGATTGTATACATCAGTATGTTTGCGTTCTGGCTGGTCTCCTCTTGCCCCAATGACAGTGCTGATGGCTGGTCAGAAAATGAAATAAATTAGGATAAATCTTTAAGTCTAGCTGCAAATGACTCTTGAGTATTCCACACACAGGTCTTTCACACATCAAACCAGGCAGGAATGATTTCTTCCAGTCAGCAGCGTCACTTGTGGCTCATATCAGTGAGTTGGTCTGAAGTGTGTCCCAGAAATCACTCTAATGTGAAAAGACAGAGTATCACTAACTGTGATCTATATCAGTGCTTGTCATGAAACATAACTCAAAACGTTAAACACATGAGAACCGTAATTAAGTGATGAGAGCTTTAAAATGGGACAATTTGTTTGTTCTTGCCCAGTTACCCAGTTGAATAAGATGTTTCATGTTAAACAAGCACACGACTGGGAATGATCTTATTATGTTGCACCTGTGATTTGAATGGTAACAAAAGCAGTTTGGAAAGAAAATAATTAACGTCAACCAATGCAAGTCTGTACGACATGCTTAACATAGAGCAAATGTAGACCTGACATCTGAAATATGGATGAACAACAGAGAACATGCTGTGCTTAGTGTAGGGACACTGTGTGTGTGTGTGTGTGTGTGTGTGTGTGTGTGTGTGTGTGTGTGTGTGTGTGTGTGTGTGTGTGTGTGTGTGTGTGTGTGTGTGTGTGTGTGTGTGTGTGTGTGTGTGTGTGTGTGTGTGTGTGTGTGTGTGTGTGTGTGTGTGTGTGTGTGTGTGTGTGTGTGTGTTCAAAGGTATAGGCATACGTGTGTGGGAGAGTAAGTACACTACGCCTCCACCTCACCTATTAACTGTTGTTTCTCTGGTGGTTCTCACCTACTGCACTGCACTCTATAAACATGTTTGTTTGGTGTTTATGTTCATGAGGCCGAAATAGAAATTAAAATGTTGGAACTTTATTGACCTTTTGTGTCTTTCTCTCTGTCTCAGGAGCATACGGAGTGGTGCTTAAGTGCAGGCACAAGGTAAGGCATTGAGAGATTCCTCATTTCCTTGTGTTGCATTGCATTTTGAGATGGTAAAATCAGACAATGATGAAGAATTAAATCTAAATATGTAGCGCCAGTTCCCTTCTTGTATATGAGGATTTGTGGCTTGTTTTTGGACTGTTTGTTGTATAAAGCAAGCAATTTAAGGAAACTACTTTGTATTATGGGAGTTTGTCACAGGCATTTCCGCTGCATAAACTAAATGATTAATTGAGAAAATATTCAGCAGAATAATCAATACTGAAAATGTTTTGGTTGCAAGACTAAATGAAATAAAACTGGGTAGAGGGTGTCTGATATTTCGGTTTCATTGGGCTTCTAGTCAGTATAAAAAGTAAGTCGGAGTAAGTAGTTAATATCTCAGAAAAATGTAATAACAACACAGAAATTTATAATAACTAACTAAGATATTAGAAAACATCTAAAGCTCCTTACTGTCACTAGCAGATTCTAATTGATTGCTAATCAACAATGGTCATTTTCTACTGTAATAACTGTTGTACCCTAATGGCACCACCAACAGGGTAATCACACGTCAGTCACAGGACCTGACCTACTTTCTCACATGCTTTCTTTATGTCAGATTGTATGCATGAATGTGGAAGTTGAAAGACATGTATAATGTGAGTTCCAGCAATGGCCCTTAAGAGGCATTTAATGTATGCCATTAGTTTGATTGGTATGCATGCAAGGGAGGCCCGCTGGTCTGACTCATCCAGCAGTGCCTCATACGTGACTTCATGGTTCCCAGCTCATGTGTTGCGTCTTCCTCTACTTGCTTCTGCAGCGTGTTTATCAAGCAAAGGCAATGTTTTCATACTGTGCAGTGCCGAGTTGCAAATCGTAAAGTTTCTAAGGGATTTTTGGGAAAAAAACTTTTAAAAAGTCTGATAATCACCAAAAGCTCTTATGTGCTATTTAATTTTTCCCCTTTGACTTCAAATTCAAAAAGTTCTCAACTTTGATGCAAGACTTTGTTACTTGTGCTAATTAGCGGCCACTCTGAAAACAAGTGACAAATGTGGGAGGATGATAAATGCTAAAAGATATGGGAGCACAAAGTATTACCTAAATTCATTCAAAAATGAGCCCTTTATGCTTGATACTCCTTTACATTATTGTATATGAGTATATAAGAAACAAATTGAGCATCATAAGATATCGGATGGAGGAAATATAACATGCACTTAAGAGCTTCAGATTGTTTTTCAACAGTGAAGTTGACTCATTGAGGCATTTTGACAGTTATTGTAGTCATTGTTATGAATGAAGCATCAAACTGATGTCTAGGGCTGAAGAAATGAATCAAGTAACTTGAGTTACTCAATTACAAAAATGCATTGAGGCAAAATCTCTGTCATGATGATTTGTTTAATTCCTATCTCGTGCGTTATGCCACCTGTTCAGCGCACGGATCATTGTTCCACACGGACCGTTTTTACGGGTGCTCACTACTACATCCGGAAAAGGCAGAGAATAAGTTTGGGATCATTTCACACTTAAAAAAGAAGCCAAAAAGGTGCAATGTGTCCACTGCAAACTAGAACTGTTATGCCACGTCAGCACAACATCGATGCTTTAGCGTCTGAGCCGAAAGCAGCCCGTTGTTAAGGTCACTTCACGGAACGCCGCTGTTCCGGTTTAAGACGGGCAGTTGCTGTAGTTTTGGAGAAACAGGAAGAGAATGCGTAACGTTAGCTGTCCTCTTGAATGCCTCTATGTTTAGTTTTTCATGAATGTTAAACATAACGTTAGGTACCTGATCAGTCTTTATAGTTTTGTTTCAGTAAATGTGTCAATGGCGTTTTGTACGTTGCTAGTTGTTACAGTAAACAGGAAGTGAGCGACTTGCTCTAATATCTATTTCTCATTCATTTTATTAATAAATCTATTTGTCTTCGAAACATTTTAAAGTGAACACGTGTGTCACGTAGAATTTTAAGCAATACTTTGAATCGTTTAAATAGTAAACTTATTCATGGTAAATTGTGAGCGTATTGCCTCCAACACCCACACATCTTCTTGTCTCTCTCTCCCCCTCAAGCACACATGCACACTCAAACACAAACCAACAAACAAACAAACAAACAAACACACACACACACACACACACACACACACACACACACACACACACACACACACACACACACACACACACACAGACACATAAACAGACATGAGAGGTGAAATATTATCTCTTTAGGAATGAAGTTTAGGAAAGCAGGAGCTTTTTTTGCCTCAAACTCCCAAATAACTTTGGGGAAAATAATCCCACATATACTAATTTTAGATGTTATTAGATAGTATAATATAATATATATAATAGATAAATGTTAGATTAATAGATATTCAAGAACCATGCCAAAAAAATGAAACATTTTGAGGGATTATTTTGCAGCGTGTAAGACAGAAATAGAAGACTCATCCATTAGTTTAAGAAAGAGCTTCTCTTAAGTTTACTTTTCTTTATTTAACGAGGCGTAAAAAAGAAAGGTTTGAAATTGTAATCAAAGATAGCTGCAAACAAATAAGCATTTCCACATTTATTTCTGCTGAAAGAAAAATGTAAAGGAATCAGCATAACAGCTATTATGCTCATCCCATCTTGCCAGACATCATCTTTAGAAATTTTGCAAAATAATGTGACATTATCAGAACACAACAGAACAAAATATGCAGGAATTGATGTTTGGGCAACCCTGTCTAATAGATTTCGTGCTTATATACTAATTTGATTCACCAGTTATATTTTGAAGGGAAATTTACAGCCTGCAATTTGCTTCTGACGGCCGAAAAACATGCGGTGTACACGGTGCGACGCGGCAGCCACTGCATGCCCGTGGCTAAACGTGTCCATTATATTAAATTGAAGCTGCTTCATGGACCACAGAAGCTCCACACACCTGAGCTATTTTTACACGGCAGGTCTACTTTCCCCTCCCTACTCGCAGCTTCACTGCCTCTCAAAGGTAGAAAAACGAGTACAATCTGCTTAAAAAGTCTTGAGAGAAAAATACTTTTATATTTCACATTAAAACATAATATTAATGATTATATTAAACTTAACATTAAACCTGTAGTTAATATAGCTTCCGCTTCCAAACTGTTTAACCAACTGCATTATCACTTGGCAAAGCTCAATATGCACACAGTGAAGCTGACAGCAGCCACACACTACTGACAGAGTCTGTGCAGCAGGTAAAAAACAACCGGTTGAGCCCCGCCTACATACGCTGCGTGTCAATTCCTCATGCATTTTGACTGTTATGTGCATGCAAGTTGTAGCGAGGTGGTTTGGATGATGGGCAAACATGCATCAGAGGTGTAAGGTGCAAAAATCCTGTAATGTCATAGCTTATAAAACATTGCGGTTTCACTCCATGTTTCATTTTGTTAAGTCACTTTTTACCTTTTCCATATAAAATTCAACCCATTGAAAGACTTCTCACACAGCATAGAGTCTTGTCCTACAGATAGACCCACACTTTATCTCTTTATTTATTTATACATTTTACCTATATGCTAAAATAGATTTTTCTCATTTGTGGGAATACTTTCACACTTCTAAACTGAATCAAACTGAGCCACAGTAAGCAACAGGTTCTGCTTTGACTGCATATATTCACATATTTTTAGTCCAATTTTGTACCATTCCTTCTCTCAGCACATTTATGAACACAATATATTTGTGAAAAACACCTCATTCCACACGTAGAGCAAGAGAGGACTACTGTGGGAGGAGTGACAGTCGCAGCAGAGTCAACAGGAGAGGAGAAAGGCATTTTTAAAGGTTTAATGCTGCTGCTATCTGAATGTGTTTCTCAGAGAGGATTTAACATTTAAAAAAAGAGTACATGCTGTTTCCTTTTTGGTCATCCTTATTGTTTCCTGCACTCAGTTTTAAGTCAAAATGAAGTATGTGTGGAGTTAAGTTCAAATGCGTGCTTGTTCGCAAACAAATCTAGGTTGTTACTGTGTGACAGATGAAGGGACATTTAGCTAAACTGGGTTGATTCATTATGGAGTACAGTGAGTGCTTGGTGTTTGCCCTGTGGTCCCGAACATGCCATTTGTGCATGTTTCTTTAATTTGAGGCACCACACATAAGCATGTTTTCTCAACGCTACGCTTCATGAAAATTTTAAATGAGCCATGAATTATATAGATTGAGTGAAACTCAAAATATGCAGACACTTGCATTCTGGAGACATGAACAAAATGACACGGCAAGCAGAAACATGATGGTTAAAGAAGAAGTTGCAACCCCAGCAGAGGCAGATAAAAGATGAACTAGTCTGCATTGTCGGACGTGTTAAAATGCAGAATGCAATCGACTGGAAATTTGTTTTCACATTTCTATGATGCGGGGAACGCTAAAGTGTTTATGCTCTGGTTAAGGTCTTTGTTTGAAGTTAAATGCTGCATTTGTCAAACAAATTTTCTCTTCATCAACACTAGTTTAGAAAAGAACAAATATAAAATCACTTGGTTTGATGTTTTTTATTAGTGTGCAGTAGCTAACATCAATTATTTTGATGAGAGAGAGAGAGAAAGAACGTAGTTATTGATGACTCCTATTAAATGTTTTCACTGTGTTGATATTTTTAACACATTAAACACAAACACACAAACAGGACCTTCAGTTTACACATGCACTATTGGAGAGATGTTGAAGGGAGGGGGCTGCCCATGGACAGTGCCTACCTCAGTAGTGCTGAGGAGGCGAACCGGCACCTCTCTAGGACCAGTCCACACTCTATACTTAGTCCCTACGGGGGCTCGAACCGGCGTCTCTCGGGTTCTAAAGTACATTGAACTACTGTTGCTGCTAAAAATATGTCAGGGAATCAGAACCAATTTACTCAATGATATGTGCGTACCATACAAAATATACTGTTCTGAACCCCAATATGTTTTCATGCGTGTATAGCACAGATAAACCAAAGCCAATTGCAATGAATTCTCATTTGCAGGTTTGTATGATAAGTTATGAAAACTTACACACAATAATTTGTATGATATCTTATGAAATATGGCGTTAATGGCCATAATGGTAAACATAAGTTAGCAATAAAGCGATAGTTAGGTCCAAGATTAGAAAAAAGGTTGTGGTTTGGCTTTGGAGTCAATGGGTAAGAATCAGTATTGTTGTTTTTATTATATATTTTTTTCACAATATTAATACTTAATCATTATCAGTGCGGTTACAAGCGGCAAAAAATGGCTTGTCTCTCTCTCTTGTAGGAGGGTGGCTGGAGTCTCCCTTAGAGATAGGGTGAGAAGTTCAGGCATCCGTGAGGAACTCCGAGCAGAGCGCTGATCCTTTGCGTTGAAAGGAGCCAGTTGAGGTGGTTCGGGCATCTAGTAAGGATGCCCCCTGGACGCCTCCCTAGGGAGGTGTTCTAGGCACGTCCAGCTGGGAGGAGGCCTCGGGGAAGACCCAGGACCAGGTGGAGAGATTATATCTCCACACTGGCCTGGGAACACCTCGGGATCCCCTAGTTAGAGTTGGTTAATGTGGCCCAGGAAAGGGAAGTTTGGGGTCCTCTGCTAAAGCTGCTGCCCCCACGACCCGATCTCAGATAAGCGGTTGAAGATGAGTGAGTGAGTGAGAAGAGCCTTTTAATTGAATCAGCTCATTTTTCAATTCATAATTTTCCGTCCTCATCTCCCTTTGATTTTATTGGACTGCAGATTTCCCAGAAATTTCCAGTTTCATTAAAATTAAGATGCCAGCTGTCAAGTGTGGTTATGTTAAGACCTTTCTGTTGCACTAAGTTACTATAAAGTGACATGTGACATGTTTCCCACTTATATAAAACGGTAGTAAGGGATTCATTTTCACACGAAGAGCCGGAGACCATGGCAATAAAAGCCTTAAAGCTTTGCTGCGAGAGAGCAGTTATTTTTACTTTTCACAGCTGGAAGCAGGGCAAAAGAGACAAGGGTGGCAGAGGGAGAGAGAGTGTGAGTGTGAAAGAGAGGAGGAGATGCCGATTGAATGTGAGACTATGCTGATGGTAAATGGGTCACCCTGTTAGGCGTCGACAGCAGATCTGTATAGGCACCTTGCTAAAACACAGCCAGGTGACTCCAACTGTACCAATAACTTGAATGCATTATAAATGTGTGGTCCTCTGTAAATTATGTATATTGTACAGTACGGTATGTGTTTGATGGAACATTTTATTAGCCGGGCGAATTTTGTGCTGGCGTTTGTGCAATGTTCTGCCACTTTATGGAAGTGTTGTATTAGGGTATGTGGGTGTGTGTATGTGGAGGCTTATGTGTTATCTTGAATTTGTGTGTTGGGAGTGACAATAGCGCAACCTACACGCTAGCCAGTGTTTCCTGGTGCCTCACATTATAGCTCAGTGCTGCATTGTAGTGCTTAAGTGATTCTAATTAATAACTGGTGGTTGATCGAGACTGGTGGTTGATCGAGAGGAAAGTCTTCATCGGTGACTCTTGGATAATTGATTTATTGTTTAAGGAGTTTGTAAAAAATGTAGTTCTATTGTAAACTTGTGAATCTTTGTAAGCTGTGCTCTTTTGACTGTTGGTAAAAGAGTGAGGACGTCGACTTGGACTCTAGATACTTTTGATCGGCATATGTCATTTTAAAAAAACGAATGTACTTTATTATTCTATATCTTGTAAAGATAAACTGCAATGTTTAATTGATTAGTTGTCAGCTATTAAATGTATTGCCAACTATTTTGATAGTCGGTTTGAGTAATTCTTTTATTTTATTTTAGGACATCATCTTGGACGTTTTTCCCCCATTTGACAGAACAAACAACTGATCGTCAATGAAAATAATCGTTAGTTGCAGCCCTATTGATAGAAGATATTACTTAGCGAGGAAAATAATTGTTTGTTATATCTTTGAAGAGCATAAGGTCAACAGTGTGGTCTATTTATATCACAATATCAATAAACATTGAGATATGGAACATTTTCTCAAAAGTAAGTGGACCTTGAGTTAAGCGTGTTTCACCAAATTCACCACTGAGATTTTTTCACCAGTTTTTGTCTCATTGAGTGAATTAAATCCCTGACTAATCAAGATGTAAAAATCCTACTCAAGAAATTACCAAATGCATATCGTCTTTCTGTAAATGTTGTTATATGGCCCACCCCTCATTGTCACTGCATTTGTAAGAAGAAGAATCCTTTATTAGTCCCGCGAATGGGGAAATTCAATTTTCACGCTATTATTTTTCATTTTACACACACATGCACAGACAGGATCTATATACTTGCAACCAATGGAGAGAAGTTAGAGCGAGGGGGCTGCCGGCGCCCCGGTGCCTTGCTCAACAGCATCTCATGCACAGCATCAGCATGAACTGGCACCTCTCCAGCCACCAGTCCACACTCATTCATGGTCCACACGGACTCGAACCAGCAACCCTCCAGTTCCCAGCCCAGTCACCTATTGCTACTGAAGTGGGGTTATCACTAGCCAATATTCTGATCTCTTTTTTTTTTTTTTTCAATTTACCAGAAAGATCAAGTAAACTTGATAAGGTCTTTCATGATTATTCAAGTGAAACCGCATGTTTGCAACAGAAATTGCCAAATCGAACAGAACTGGTTGTGCTGTAAGTTGAGTCACTGTTGTGATATACGGTATGTCGAGCATTTCCTCGATATAGCGAGTTAATATATACATTCACGCACAAACACAAAGGTAAAGGTTACAAAAAGATAACCATAAATACCGACACACAAGGGGGAAAAAGAGGAAAAATTACCGTGTTAATACACACCTGTACATGTAACAGGGCCAAAAGAAAAGTGGATATAAAAAGGGATTATGTCCAGTAAGGTTTGTGTCCATTAAGGTAGCAAATGCTATAAGTGCAATTAATTTACCGGAGCAGCCCTTTCTCCAATTAAACAAAGAGAAAAACTGAAATTATTGTTTTAGGAGCCAATGAAGAGGGATCGAAAGTTAGGACCCAGCTTCAAGCGGTAAAAGTAAAACCCACAGTTTTTATGCTCCACATATCAGGAACAAACTCCCAGAAAACTGCAGGTCTGCTGCAACTCTTAGTGCTTTTAAATCAAGACTGAGGACTTTTCTGTTTGCTGCTGCCTTTCAGTAAACTGCATGTATATGTGTTAAATATTTTTTATGTTTCATGTATTTTTTTTCTGCAATGCTTTTAATGTTTTATGCAAAGCACTTTGAATTACCTTGTTCTTGAATTGTGCTATACAAATAAACTTGCCTTGCCTTACTATTAACCATTCACAAAAAAAGAGTCAGTCCTAGTGGCTCCTTTTAATGGGGCCCATTAATAAATAATTCACATTTAGCATGATAATTATGACCTCTGCAACAAACTTGTCGATATGAAAAGTGCAGCAACATCACTGCTTCTTTTTCACAGTGTATGAGTGTCTGTTTTTGTTTTTGGCATCTATCGTGCCATGGTACTGTAAGACATTCATGGCTGATGTGAAACGTTCAAGTTTTACTATTTCGCGGTGCTGCAGAGATAACCTGAGGCTATTTTTAGGTGTGCTGACTTATCAGTGGTTCAAAAGGTAAATGAGTGGAGGTCAGAGGCGCCGCACAGGAGCATCATCAGCACATTGCAAGGTGCTGCCACACAGCTTGAAATGTCACGTGCTCTATGTGTGTTTTTTAATTTACCTGGTAAACACAGAAAACCTCCCAGTTCGCTTTTCAGATGTACTTCCCTTCACTGGATTTTTTAAACTAAAGTGTGTTCAGTTAAACAATTGGCTTGTGTGAGCGGGAGCACTGCCGGTGGCATGCAGCTCCTTCACCGCGTGGTCTGTTCTCCCCACTGAGGCCGACTCTGTTTTCCGACCGTCCGTAAACAAAAGGACAATAGAGGAACATGAGAGTAGCAGAGGACAGAGGGAGACTGGCCTGTATGTTGTAATTCTCTCCGGACTGCCCTCGTCACTCACAACAGCCTCCGAGTCCAACAGTTAGATTGAATAGACCAGTTTCTTATTTAATCAAGGATGTGGGCGCACCGGTCATGACAGCATATATGTTCACATTTAAGAATGTAGAAATGAACACAACTTGCTGTAAAGTGATTCTTTTAAAAGTATGTTTGTACATGACACCTGACAGCTTTAGTTCAAACTTTAACTCAGACTAAAGCAATGATTGGTCCACTCAAAGACCACTGTGTTTAAAGCATATATGAAATTGCTGCTGTGGTGAGTAACAATATGCCGGATATATTGTGAAAAAGCTCATTATGTTACATGCTTACAAGTGTATGCAGGTCAAGCTTCACTTCATCATGAAAAGAGACCTGTGTGCTCACCTACAGTATCAGTAAATGCCCAACATGCGTCTATAAGTGACTTTTATTTTTCTCCGAAAAATCACAACATGATGCATTCTCCATTCAGAGCCCTCAGTCTCCCTCTTCATTCGTTGTGGTATATATATAGCATTTTAATGTGATCAATAATGAAAAAAGAAACATGAAAATGTAATAAAAATTGCACTAATTAAACCCAATAATGTAATATATTGACCAATAATGTAATATAATGTACTGGCTGATATTGTAACATTTATTTCAATAAGAATCACTTTGGACTCAAACTGTATTTATTACATTACATTTATTTAGCTGACGCGTTTATCCAAAGCCATTTACAAACAAATCAAATCAAATAGGCAAAACGGTTCATGCTCCGTTTTATAGAGCTTTTTTTTTGGGGGGGGGGGGGATCATGGAGATTGAATCGACTGTTTTACCTTCATCGCATGCTTGTGTAACATTAGCCATCTTCTGATGGTGTCTTATCTAAGATCCACTCTGGATGATGAATGGATGATGGTCTACATGAAGCCTAGTTTATATTTCCAAACAGGAAATCAGTGTCAAAAGGTTACCATGATTAACAGTATTACACATTTCCTTTATACTTGCACACTTTACATTTCAGAGAAAAAAGGCGTCAATTGCTGCAATTTTCATAAAAAATTCTTACATCATTAGTTTAAAAAAAGACCCACTTGAAAGGAGTTAAATTCTAAGTAAAAATGTGATTTTAATATCAGTCAGGATATTTTATTTATTCCTTAAAGAACGGCACAGGAAATCATTCCTACCTGCTGCCATCAGACTTTACAACGCTGCACAACAACGCTGCACAACAACGCTGCACAACAACGCTGCACAACAACGCTGAGCAACGCTCAGGCAATAAACTCACACTACTCGAAGTGATCTATCACTGAAATGCACCTTTCTCTCTCTTGCACATTAAAATCCACATAGCATATTGTAATATAGTGTTTATCTGTGGTACTGTACTTTTATTTTATTGTTGTTGTTATTTTGTATTTCATATTTTATCTTATTTTTAGTACTTCTGATTGCTTTGTGCCGCTGCTACGATGACCTCATTTCCCCTCGGGGATAAATAAAGTTATCTATCTATCTATCTTATAACATTATTGGTCAAGTTACGACATTATTGGGTTTTTATTACATTTTTCAAGTCCAAATTCTATTTACATTTTTTGGAAATTATTATAGTATTGGGTGCTTCACAACTTTTTTCACAATTCATAACAAAGACTCCATAAACAGAGCATAATCATAATGTTTCTTCCTCACTAGACGTGACGTTTAAATGCTGATTCCACACTCTGAGCCTTGGCTTGCTGTCGCAACTGTATGTTAGGAATTATTTTACCTCATCTACACAGCTACAAAGCCACACATCACTTTTAATATCTCCATTTTCATTGGGAGTAACACTTCCCTTACAAACACTTCTACCCTATAATTGACTACAGAGTCTGAGTCCTCAAAGGTTGTGATTTTGAGGATCTATAAGCGACCTTACAGGGCTCCAGACCCCATCCATGTTTGGAGTGAGAGGCGTTTGGACTGCAGATAAAGGCGATGAACTAGATGACCATACCTGGGATGGGGCACCGAATCAGATATTTTCCTCCTCCTTTAGTGCCAAACATGATTTAATACCATTAAAAAAAACTCCACCCAACTTTGACCCTACTTGTATTTGATGTAAGACCACACCTGCCACTTTTATACCACCAATTGTGAGCCCGTTTGCCCTGCAGTGGCAAAACTCTGGGACAAGATATTCAAATGTCTCTCTGAAATATACTGCCCAAATATTCCTCGTGCTTCGCGTTATTTGAAGTCTTGCCAGTAAATCCGCCCCTGTCTAGATCTCAGCGTGATGCGGCGGCCCTGGCCACGCTTCTTGCAAGAAGGGTCATTCTTTTAAATTGGAAATCATCTAACACTCCATGATTTAGACACTGGGTTAGGGGTCTGCTGATGTCTCTGGGTTTGAAGAGAATCAGATATTTACTAAAGGGTAAACCAAACACTTTGTCTAAGATCTGGGAATCCTATAAAACATATCTGGCAAAGACTGATTTTGGACCAATTTCTTCTGTGTTTTGTTGTGTTTTTCATGTGAAAGACCTTCCTCTGCGTTGTTTTGTTATCTTTTTGTTTTGTGTGTTCCCTCCCCCTCTTTTTTCAATACACTGCTTTCATCAGTAGTATCGTTGTCATTGTTATTTTTTCATTGCATAATCTGGCTAGCCGTTATCTATATCTGTCCCCTTGGTGTGTGAATGTCTGCTTCATCATATATTTAGTTCGTCCCTTTGGCTGTGTGTGTCTGTAAATCTGGCTCTTGTGTTATGATATACGCACCTGAGTTGTTCTTACCAGTACAAACAATGCCGATTCCCATCAGTTATAAACATATACAGCTCAGTCCCCTCAGTTGTTTCAGTTTTGAGAATATTTCCCGTTTGGCTGAAGCTTCTCGCTGGACTTATACACAGTCTAATGGGGTAATCGTTTAGGCCTTGAAGCTATTTAAAATCATATTTTTAGTAATCAGGAGCTCATGTTTAAGCCTGATATGTCTTTACATATACCACCAGGAGGAAAGGGTGGTGAAAGCATGATTTCTATCTGGTTGTGTTCACTGTATTCTACCCAATTCCCTAACGCCATCATGGATGTAGCGAGTAGAACTTGATTCAATATAACCTGATAGAGTATATAAAGATATTTGATTATCCTAAGAGTTAACTGTTGGCAAAACATATCTGATTTTTTTTTTTAAGCCCAATAATGATCATCTTGACCTGTGAAACCTTCAACAAAACATTCCCTTCTTAATGCTTTCCAGTAAAACTCTACAATATGTTCTTGATGTCTAAAGCTGCAGCACAGCCTTTGGAACAAAGCTCCGGTAAATCTCTGAATCTGCAACCACACCAGCTTGTGAAATTCAGCAAGGTCAATCAAGCAACCTGCGAGAGCTGAAGCAGACCTACGATGCATATCAACTATGCCAAGGATGTGCTGTTGTTTGTGTGAGAATGCCCTGTGGTAAAATAATTGAAATGAGAGCACACAGCATGGCTCTTGTGTTGGCACTGCCGACAACTTGGACACATTTTTTTCTATTTCATGTTAAAAGTGGGGAAAGGAAATTCATTTAAATATCTTGACCATTTATTTTCACCTTTCGTTCTAAACTTAGTTTTTTATTTCTTACTTCTGCTTTAGAGTTTGATGCGTCTGTGTACCTGACTCTATCTTTGAAAGTCGTTGCGGCCTCTCTTTTTTTTTGCTCAATTCAGTAAGTTGTTGTCTCTCATCCTAACACAACTCACGTCCTCATATCTTCCCAGGAAACCAATGAGCTGGTGGCCATTAAGAAGTTCAAAGACAGCGAAGGTGAGTGAAGGAGCGAGGGAGCGAGGCAGGGAAAGAGGAACAGCAGTATCATTTCTGTCTCTTTTATTTCCACGCAGAAAATGAGGAGGTTAAGGAGACGACGCTTCGGGAGCTGAAGATGCTTCGGACTCTGAAGCAGGACAACATCGTCGAGCTGAAAGAGGCTTTTCGCAGGAGGGGGAAACTCTACCTTGTCTTTGAATATGTTGAGAGGGTCAGCTTTACACTATCATTATTATTTCGTGTTATACACACTTTTACATATCTCTAAGTCTATCTAGGCTCCAGATTTCAGGATGTTGAGACTGCTCAGTTTAGCATTAAAAAAGCATCACCATGGCAACATATGAACTATGCTGTTGGTGAATAATGGTATTCCCCACTGTGTTGCCAGGGTATTCAGCCAAGGGTTCATTTCATGACAGGTTTTATTTTCATACTGTACTCAAGTCATTTTTGTTTAAGGTGTCCCCTCTTGCTCCCCTGGTCAGGGTTTAAAGAATAAAATCAAGACCAGGGAGAGGTATCCTTTCTTTAGGATTTATCTAAAAAATACTTCAAAATAAGGCTTAACAACAGTCATAATTTAGAGGAATAGTTTGGACTTTTTGAAGTGGTGTTGTACGAGGTTCTTATGCTTAATCAGTGCATTACCTTCAGTAGATGGTGGTTGGCATGCCCCCAGTTTGGAAAAGGAGGGAGCGAAGGCATGAGGGCTAAGCAATGTACTTTGGAGGACGGGGGCAGCCATCTAAAAAAATGAATATCAGTTAAGTATTAACTGTATTTAGAATATCAATCAGCCCTGTATAAGAAAGGAACTGAAGTCATTATCTATGCTCTCATCAAAGCCACCAGACCAAAAACAATAATTTTATCTTGCAAAACATGGGAGTTAAAACATGTCTTGTTATGCGCAATGGGTTAGTTTGTTAGTTTTATTAGTTCCTAACCTTTTAAAACACCAAAGTCAGGCAATAACACAAACAAACTTATCATTCAGGGCAGCGGTAGACCAGCAACTCCTGTGTTCTGTGAGGTAAAATTTCTGTTTTTGTAATTTAAATCTGGTGGCTTTGATAAAAGCATAAAACGGCTTCAGTTACCCCGGTCGTAAAGTTAAACAGAGCTGTATAAATATAGCGTACATTTAAACTGATATAGATATTTTTAGGTGGGCCTTTTCTTACATTCTGTGTAAGGGCTCCTGTCTGCTTCTCCAAACTGGGCATGCAGGCCGCCATCTACTGTGGGTAACACACTGACTGTGGATAAGTACCTCATACAGCCCCACTTCCAAAAAAATCTATCTTTTTTGAAGCACATTTTCACCAAGCCAAGCAGCTGGGAGCCACACATCTGAGCTTTTTTTTGTTGTTTGCAGAACATGCTGGAGCTACTAGAGGAGCTGCCCAACGGTGCACCGCCTGATAAAGTCCGCAGTTACATCTACCAGCTCATCAAAGCCATCAACTGGTGTCACACAAATGAGATAGTACACAGAGGTGTGGTGTTTAACTTTATTTCCATATGTATTTCTCTACATCAATGTCACTTAGCCATGGCTTTGAGTCTCAAATTTAAATGAGGGATGTTGTAATGTTTTTAAGTAATGTTTCTCAACAGTGAATTGCCTTTTGTCTGCGTCTCTCATTCAGATATCAAGCCGGAGAACCTCCTCATCAGCTCGGAGGATGTTCTCAAACTCTGTGACTTTGGTGAGTCTTTGGTCTTCTCCTTCTGTTCTTTACAGCAGCCATATTGTCACGTTGAGTTGTTGAGATTTACACGTGCGCTGCGGTAAAACCTCTCTTGCACGTTTGTCTTGTCAAATAAAGGTAATTGCTTGCAGAGTCAGATAATTTGTTTAAGGGAGTGAATCAGCTTTAACTGGTGGTTTATGAGACATCCTGCTGTATTTGCAGATTCATTGTAAGGTGATCAAATTATCTGTGATTTCTGCAGTTTATAGCTGTGATTTCAGCTTCGCTGGTTTGGTTTCTTGGGCTCAGTCCCCTGTGAAAAATCCCACCATTAATTTATCACCTTGTAAGTTGTAAGGATCGATTGTGGCACTGGGAAGCAGCCAACCAGCTCTATAAAACGTACTCCAGTCTGCCAAAGTTGTATTTCAAGAAAGTCAGGTTGGTGTTAGGCACCTGTTTCCCTCGTAAAAAACTAATAAATTGTGTTGATACTGAATTTTTTATTTTATTTTACAGTTTCCCAGGTATATTCTACATTTGTTTTAAGTATTTGCAAAGTCACAGAGTCAGTTAACTTTACATAATTGGCTAATGCCATCCCACAGAGTCGGCTGGGGGTGAGATTTGTTTTGTTGTACACTGTTGGAGCTGGCATTCAGTTTATTGTGATTTTCCATGCTTAAAATGGACTCTGTGTACACCAGTTATCTAAAGCACGATCCCAGCCTCCCTGCAGTGACATAACTCATTAGAGTCTGGTCACATGGGATGATGGCCATGTTGTTACTGTAGCTGTCCAAACGATTTGGGTGTTGATTTTACGTTCTTCTTACTAATTAGCCATTTGTATTTATCACAGAGCCCAGGATCAGCATTTATGTGATTTATTCATTTCCGTGTTTCTTTGGCTCAGGTTTTGCTCGTAACCTGTCTGAAGGAACAGATGCCAATTACACTGAGTATGTGGCTACAAGGTGGTACCGCTCGCCTGAGCTGCTGTTGGGGTGAGTCTCTGTGAGTGTGTATGTAGGAGACGACGTGAGAAACAAGTAGAAAGAAAGAGGGACTTCATTCTGTCGGCTGTCACAAATCATTTCTCAGCATTTCTATAAATCTTCTCATAGACAGGGACATGCTGATCCATCCGTTTCTCTCCTGATGCAGTTTACAACACCTCAATGCAGGATATCATTCGATGCAGAGTACCAGTCCAGTACCGCGGCTCTCATTTAACCAAATTAAAAAAAATCTGTCAAACTCACTAAGTGTTGTTAACATGTCTTGATAACTTGTCTCATCCCCAAGCTAAAGCAAAGCTTAAAGTGCGTAAGAGCATCCCATGGGCATGAATATACATCAAATAAACCATCGAGACAAGTTTTTTGGGTGATCACCCATTAACAAAAAAATCCTGGATAGTTGCTAGCAGCCAGACGTGGCTAACACTGAGTAGCTCGGAGCACTGAACCATTCAAAACGGCGTTTTTTACCACTGCTCAAAATAACAGCAAACCTCTGCAGTGGCATGATAAGAGTCCCCACACATAAAACGAATCTCCAACAACGTAGTTAGTGAACCCGAAGTTTATTACAAAATACTTTTTTACTTTTAATGCTACAAGTCTTAGCAGGTGGCTACGTCCATATTGAAATGCAGTCTATACAAGTTGCAATTCACAGCATTAGTTCTTTGAGAATCTCTTTTACACTGATATTGTAACTGAAATATTTCCAATAAGATTATTGTTGAATCCATTTGAGTTGGGAAAGCCACTCTTCATCATTTTTAATAGCTCAGTATTGTATGCACCATAAAAATGTGTGCTTTAGGCAACTCGACCAGTATTGTAGGCCCAGTTTAACATGCAACTCCATTTGATACAGAATCTGTCTTCTAATACTCCTCATTTAGTATTGTATTTTATTTATTTTATTAATTTTGTGTTGTCTATTATTATAATTCAGGAGCTATATTGTTTTTGTGTGTGTTTGTACACAAGGTTCAATCCCACAAACATTTCTGTGTCATTTCTGTGTTCGTTCTTTCATCAGATCACAGGGGAAACAGGTGTTATTCTTTTCCCCCAAAAAGAGCCGATGATTCACCTGCTTTAACATCATGACACGACCCATCGCACACACACCGTACCCCCCATATTTCTGGTTCGCCGTTGATTTTATGTTTTTGATGCTTTTTGCTGCATTGAATGTCCATTCTAGCTTGGAGACAGCTGAACGTCTTCTAGCCTCACTGCTGTAGCCTGATTTAGTAAATGCCCTGGAACATTTATTGAGACAGCGTTTGAATGCCGCCCACTCAAATACTCTCTCCCTCCAACACCACCGCTCCTCTGCTTCTCTGCTGCCAGATCTATCGCCCTTTCTCACCAGACTCCTCTGCTCCGTTCCCTCAGAAATGACCATCTTCTCTATCCACCAGATACAGAGCATCCACCCTTTTGTTTTACCCCACCGTCACCATCACTAATAACAGTTCCATCATTCTCATAATCATCTCTAAATAATATTTTGTCTCTTTCTCTCTCTCTGTCTCAGGGCTCCCTATGGGAAGGCGGTGGACATGTGGTCGGTGGGGTGTATCCTTGGGGAGCTGAGTGACGGACAGCCCTTGTTTCCGGGGGAAAGTGAGATAGATCAGGTTGGTGATGAAACAAGTGATTCATTAATCAACGATTAAATAGAAAGGATTTGTAGATCATAGCTTCTTGCATTTTTTCTTTATCTTAAGTATGTCCATTTTTATGTTTTTAGTTGTTTCCATGTACCTGACGAAGAGCCCATATGGATTTGAAATGTTTGAGACAAAAGTCTCAGTCACAGTTTTTTGGATTCAACACCTAAACAAGAAAGATGTGTGTTTCTTTTTTACACAGATCTTTTTGTATCAGATAAAATAAGCAATGGTGGGCTGGTACTTTTCAATACCACGTGTTTCAAAACGATACGATCCACATTTGATAGCATTGAAAGTATCGAAGTTATAAAGAAAGCCGACCAACAAACTGATTTTCAACCCACCGCTGTACAAATGCAACGCCAGGGGAGAAAATCAACTGTGTTGGTTTGTGTTAAGGGATTTTTTCTGTACCAAACCTTTTTGCAGGTCTTTCATTGTTTTTCAAATGGGGGAATGATGCTATTACTAACCGCCATCTGCTAAGACTTTTTCTTAAATATATTTTTGCCATGGTATCGAAAAGAGGTAATGAGTATTGTTTTTTTATATACTAGTATTGTATCAAATTTTAAAATTCTGGTATTGTGGTTGGTGTTTTATAGACTACAGAAATGTAGACACATTTATTTATATACGGACCAAAATCACAAGTTTGTCCCAGAGGGCTTCACAGTCTGCTTATATCAATGTTAAATTTACCTCAAGTGGACGAAAAAAACAATCAATGCGGATTTAAATAAAGAAAAAGGTAGACATGTTCCCATATAACTCATGAAAGAGAATGAAATCTCTTAAATGCTTTAACGTCGTTTCCCCCAGAAAAGGTGTTAGGCCCGGTGGCAAGTGCCTTTTTTGATGGGGGCCCGGCCATCGCGGACTGATGGCAGCATTAAGGTAGACCCCTGTAGTTTCTATGAAAGCAGAATTATGAACTAATTTGCGAATTTAAAAAAAACTATAACACAGATTCCTTAGAGCTCTACACAGATTCCTTAGAGCCCTACATTAAGCCAGTGCGAAAGGCTGACTGAAGATTTGAAAATATGACTACATCCGGTTTCCCAATCGAGCCTTCCCACTGTGAGTGTAGTTTAAAAGACATCTTAAGAATAGATTTCTTTTTAAATTCCCAGATGCTTTGACCCACCAGGGGAAACCCTGCAACACTTTAAAGAAATCAACAAAATGTCAGTTAATCAGAACTTTTGTGACAAAAGAAATCAATTCATATAGCTGGCAAAAAATTCACCTCATGGTCAACTCAGGAGTTGTTTGATGATCTTCATCAGCAGATATAGTTTACCCAGTTTCCATGGCAATGTACTGTAGGTGTTAACATTTCTTTTTTTGAGCACGTTGTGGACTTCCTGTCCAACGTTGGCTTAGAAGTTGAGATTAAAAGTTCACCGTTGACCTTGGAACCTCGGCTGACAAAACAATCTTACCTCTAAATGTGCACACTAAACTCAATATTAGCTCAATATCCATATTGTTTAAAAAAAGGCTAATGTAATACTATTAACTGTTATGCTTCTTTATTTTATTTGCCTCCAGCTCTTCACCATCCAGAAGGTTCTGGGGCCACTTCCTGCAGAGCAGATGAAACTCTTCTACAACAACCCTCGCTTTCATGGAATCAGGGTAGGAAACGTTTCTCTTTTATCCTTTCTTCTTTCTCCCCCTCCTCCTCCTCCTCCTTTCTCTTACCTCCTTGCCTTGTCTCTCTCTTTCTCTCTCTCTCCCTCCCTCCCTCTCTTTCGTGGCAGTGTTCCCAGCACCATGACTGAGTGGATTGCTATGACTCATGAGATAGGTGGTTGGTGTTCAGTTTAGCAGCAAGAGAAAATGTCCCAGAAGGCCGAACAAGACTTTGCGGATGTGTGTGTTTGTGTGCGTGTGAGAGATATGGTAGTTTGTTTAGTGTGATCCAGTGATAGATATCTGTGTGATCTGAACCGAGAGATATTTTCTGGCAGAAACATCTACTGTATATTGGAAAAACGTATAGTTATGTACGAAAAAGGTCAGTTTACTTTGTGTGTGTGTGTGTTTGTGTGTGTGTGTATGTGTGTGTGTGTGTGTGTGTGTGTGTGTGTGTGTGTGTGTGTGTGTGTGTGTGTGTGTGTGTGTGTGTGCCAGTTTCCCTCAGTTACTCATCCTCAGACTTTGGAGAGACGGTACCAGGGCATCTTGAGTGGTTTGATGTTGGATCTGATGAAGGTAAAAGTGAATCTATATCATGGACATGTTGTGTTATCCCATCCTTAATCTGTCCGCTTACATCCCTGTTAACCTTTGTCGATAATTTGTATTGATAAACATGTGCACGTCTCATCCCATCAGAACCTGTTGCTGCTAAACCCTACTGAGCGTTATCTGACGGAGCAGAGTTTGAACCACCCGGCCTTCCAGCCTCTGAGGCAGGCAGAGAGAGAGAGACCTTCGCCCGCGTCCCCCAACCCACCGCGCTCCTCCAAGAGGAAAACACACCACCATGGAGAGAACACAGTTCCCACAAGGTGAGATGAGACTCCTTTGTTTTGACTTCCTCTCACAGCTTCTACATGCGGTCGTCTTTCAATGGCTATTTTTTTTTATTGCACTTGGTAAACACTGGGACAAGGGCTGGATGATGTAGAGGGTATAGCTGATAAACTCTCTATCATGTCAGGGTATAGGTCATCCAAGCCTCAGGAGCTTGTGGAAAACTTTGCAGCTGTGTTTCTTGCATCGACTATGATTTATAGGATCTATATGACTAGAAACATATTTTCTGTTTCACAAAGGTTTGCTCCCCTTTAAAAATATGTTTCTTTATTACATTTATAAAGAACTGAACCTTTGAAACACTAATTTGGCTCTTCACCACCATCATCATCACATTCAGATTTTTAGTTAAAAAAAAAACAATATAACTTTAGGTGGCATTTGATTCACAGCAGTTCAGTTTTTGTGTTGCCTTCTTTTATGACATAAAACATTTTTTTAATTAACAAATCATAGAAATTAGCTATAACAGCTGCAATTATTGCATCTTGACAGACGCATTGTTTCCTGAGAGATGTCCCGTCCAAAGATAGATTTCTTAAGAGAGTGGGTGTTAAAGAGAATGAAAGATTAGGACTTTTAAGATGAAGCCTCATAAAATCGAGGATTAAAGTGGCATCTGTCAGGTGGGGGAACTCTGTCCGTCTTCAAAATATTTAACAGTTTTTTGGAAACCACATGCACCTCCCATCCCTTTCTGTAAAACAACCTTTCTTCCAAAGCAGCAGTGAAGAACACCAGGAGTTTTCATTTCACTAAATTATGACTGGTGTGTTAACTGCATGCATTATTCAGAGCACACAACTCCTAATTGCCTTCTAAATTACAATATGACAGGTTGATGACAAGCCATGTAGCATTTAAAAGGTTTTTTTCTAAATGTTGTCCTACCGCCCGATGTAGTCACTCGACTTAAAACACACTGGGGCTACATCACTTTCAGCAAACTTCACAAAGAACAATGAGGGCAAAGCGGCATCACATAAGTGTTTTAAGATAATATTCCCTGGTCCAGCTCAGCTATAAACACAAAAACATAGATCTGTCAGCACATTAGCGTTCCTTTCACTACCAAGTTTGGAACCGGCGGACAACAGATAATGTTGTTTTCACTCCATTTGTTCAACTGACTTTAGTAGTTCAGAAAAGAGACACTCAACTGCTTTTATTTCAGACGTGTGACCTTGAGGGCGGCAGTAGCTCAGTCCATAGGTGACTTGGCTGGGAACTGTAGGGTTGCTGGTTCAAGTCCCTGCGTGGACCATGTATGGAGTGTGGACTGGTGGCTGGAGAGGTGCCAGTTCATCTCCTGGGCACTGCCAAGGTGCTGTTGAGCAAGGCACCGAACCCCCAACTGCTTGGGTCGCTGGTCACTGGCAGCCCCCCTCGCTCCAACATCTCTCCTTAATTGCATGTATAGGTCCTGGTTGTGCATGTGTGTATTTTGGGCCTGTGTGTGTAACATATATAATAATAAGAGTGAAAAAAATTCATTTTCCCCGTGCGGGATAAATAAAGTAGTTCTTCTTCTTCTTCTTCTAACCACAGGCCTCGTTCATTGACTCGGCAGTGCATCGTTGACGTTTACAGGGCCGGCCGCTGTAGATTTATTTATGTGATTTATGAAACTGTCCACCAGATTCATTCACTTATTAATCAAAGGTGCCTGAACACAGTTCTGGATCACTTTTTAACCCCTGAATATAATGTCAATGTTATCTGCCCCTCCAGGAGTCACACTAAGAGCACGAGCCGTCGCTCCAACAGCAAAGAATGTTCCAGCCTTCCTCGCCATGGTGACCTCCATCACCTCGGCAACAAGAGTTTCCTGA
Organism: Echiichthys vipera; assembly: GCF_963691815.1. Lineage (NCBI taxonomy): Eukaryota > Metazoa > Chordata > Actinopteri > Perciformes > Trachinidae > Echiichthys > Echiichthys vipera. The sequence goes on from NC_139826.1 coordinate 30,672,278, forward strand.
ACGGTAACAAACCGGCCCCGTCCAGTTTAAGTCCTACGCTCCACCCCAAGGCCCAGTATATGTCCCAGACCCTCAATCGTTCTGCTTCATCCAACAAAGACCTGGCTAACAACAACCTGCCACACCTCCTCAGTCCCAAAGAAGCCAAAGGCAAGACAGAGTTTGATTTCAACTTGGGACCCTCCCCAAAGCTGCCAGACCAGGGACATGGGGCGAAGTACGGCCACAGCAAACCCAGCTCCTCTCGGTCTCAGCAGCAGCAGCAGCAGCAGCAGCAGCAGCAGCAGCAGCAGCAGCAGTCCGGCCGCCACACCTTCCTGGAAGGCAAGACCAACACACTGCAGTCTGGAGCAGAGAAACAACATGGCCGACACACCCACAGCATGGCCGACTCTGCCCACGGATCCATGTCCTCCTCTTCAAAGAGTTCAGCCTCTTATCTCAGCCTGTCCAAGAGCCACAGCGGGCTAAGTGATGCCAAATCTGTAGGGAACCTCAGCGACGGTCGACTCCACCCAGATGACCCAAACTCCAACACAACAGCAGGGGTGGGGCCCGGGGCCCGCTTCTTCCCTGCCAGCTGTTTAGACCTCAACGCCCCATCGGGTCCCCAGGGGCCGCCCGGCAGTCCCTCTGCTCGACACAGTGATCGATCAGGGCACAGTCCCGCCTCTCGTAGCAGCGGAAATGTCCGCATGGAGAGCAGCACACTGGACTCCTCATCCAGACACAAATCCAGACATAAAGCTCTAGCACCAGGTAGGTTTGAGAGTCTCATTTTTCTTAAAGATTCAACTTCATTGTCCACTGAATTAAGAACGGAAAATTTTCTTTTGCTTCAGTCTTCAACCAGCAACCATTTTTTTTCAATATTATTCAAGGTTGTTCAGAGTATTTAGTTCAAACACTAGATCTCCACAGCCACCCTCACCCAACAAATCAGAAAGATTACAAACACAGACGTATCAGCTTTGACATTCACAGTCCCTACAGACAACACTTAACTGCAGTCTTATTTTAACTTTCTCGGACGAGTGTGCCACATTCATTCAGCAAACACTCCTAATTTGAGATAATACCATATGAGACTCGGCGTCTTGCACCATATGTCCTATCGAAGTCTTGCTTTTGGAGATACATAACAAGAAGTCTATCATTTTAACAGCGTCAGCAGCAGTGTAAGGCCATGTGTCCACAAAAAACTTTTTTATTTCAGCTGAAAACGGCAGGCGCTCCTCTGAAAAAGTCCAACTTTTTTTCAGCTGAGACTGGTTGTTTCTGGTTGCTATGATACATGAAACATATAGGGAGAGAGTACGTTCTATGTGATCATTTTGAGTCATTGACGGTTAGCACGCTAGTTTGTTTTGGGCTTTTTTTTACTGATCAACTGGCTGATTGTTGACCGCCCCTTACCTCCTCCAAGCAGCTCAGCTGATCAGTTGAAAAACCTGTAACGGTTGGTCTTTGTGATATTTGTCTCCTGCTCCTGTGATTGAATGGCTTGGTGCGAAGTGTCAGTGAAGAGAGCCACGCTTTACCCTAGCTTGAACCATCAGTGACCAGAAAGAAAGAAAGAAACAAAAAAAACGTATTTGACAAGAATTAAATACCTAAGATTTTTTAGTAAAAGCAGATATTTTCAAGATGTCCCACTGGCCATGGGCATTTTTCACATTTTTCACACAGTTTATAGATGAAAAGGTTGATATATATATATATATATTATATAAAATAATCAATAATGAAAATAATCGTCACCCTAATGATCTTTTCGCTCCTCTCCAGAGGAGGCCGGTGCTCCGGAGCTACTAGACCCGGGAGGAGCAGGGATGCCCTCCACTCACACTCTGCCTTCCCCACATGAGTCTTATCATTACGGTTTGGGCTACACCTCCCCCTTCTCCTCTCAACAACGGCCGCAACGCCACTCCATGTACGTGAGAAGGGAGCGCCACCGACCACACGCGATCGAGGGCGGGATGGTGGGTTTGCCTCCACCGGGGCAGGCGATACCGACACGTGCCAGTAGTCTGCAGCTCCTCTCCCCCCAACTGCAGCACCGGACCACCCTCACCGGACACTCAGTGAGCTCATCGAGGGAGGACTGCACCGATGACATGACGAGGGTTAGTGGCAGACAGTCCTGTGAGTGTGGTGCTAATAAAAGGAACCTTACATTCAAATATACTGTACAAAGAGCACATTTTTCTTATTCCCAGAGATAAAATGCCACATGTAAACAGTACATTTTCTACCAAAGCCAAAAAAAAGAAGCTTGATTTGCCGCTCAGGATAGAGTTACACAGAGTGCAGGGTCTTTTTAATAAATAAGTTATATCACACCAAAATACAAAACATTTTGAAAGTTAAAGTTAGTCAGACAAGTTAGTTGTATGGTAAGGATGTCCTCTTACCTTTTCTTAGCTGACAATTTCCGCTGTACTTTTCTCCCAAGCGAGGAACGGACACAACCGAGTCGGGGAACTTTATTTTGAAGTTCCCCGGCCCGGTCAGCTGTTTTCATAAAATACATCATACCCGGAAGAAAACAGCAGCTCTGAGGAAGGCCGGAGTACAGCCGACACTGTCAGCTAAGAAAAGGGAAGAGGACATCCTTACCATACAACTAACTTGTGATGGTTTGCAGACTAAATTTTCCTTTTTTTAAAAAATGTTTTAGGCAAAAAATAGATACATTGAAAAAAAAGAAAAAGGACTCGTGGGGTATTTGCACTTATGACCTCAGTATTTCTAAAATCCTGGCATCCATGGCAACAGCAGCATCTGTACTTTCAGTATGATTGTTGTTAGTGTCAAGAAGAATCTGACGTCTTGAAAGCACTTGTAGATAAAATAAGTTTTAACTGCATGTACGAATACGAGTAACTATTAGGTTTCTTTGTTTGATAATGTATTATTATTTTTTCTTAAATAGATCAATTTACGATCAAAAGTCAGACTGGTCACAACACATAAATACACAAAAATATCAACACTACAGTAACACAATTCCAAGAGGACATTAGTGAAGCTCTAGCTCCACATTATTAAAAAGGAAAACTATATAAATACAACTAATCAATTAACAATATCCAAATCATAAGAGATGGACACAGGCAGTAAATATACAGATTGACAGTGTGGCTAATTTCGACTTATTTTCACTATAACCTGACATTTTAACTCAATTTCTCCAGTACACAGCACAGTAGCCTCCAGGGGCCATAATGCAATGCAGCCTCAAGATGTTGATGAGTTTTTTAGGAAGTTTTGGAAAACATTTTGGTGCTAAACCATCACAGAAGGTCTCCACTTGCAACTAAAACTCACATCTGCAGATCTTGGTGGTTGTAGCAAATATTCAAACGATAGCCAAGGAATCTTTTCTTTAACGTACGTATTGAAAATGTGTGCGTATTTCACGAGGAGGTGATGCATGTGTGCAGGGACTGTCACTGTCTCACATTATCATTGTCACTGCTTCATGCTGCTTTTCCTGTCTGCTTTGACCTGCACCTGTCCGTCTTCTCAACAGAGTGAGCAGTCCCCTAAAGACATGAGCCACCCTTGTGCCCCCATCAAAGACTCTACGAGGGACAACACTGCTGCTTTTCATACACAGCGGTCTAAAAACGAGGTCCGACCCCCTGACCCCTGACCGCTGGTTTCCATAGCTTTTTCTGTTTCTACTCAGGTCAACAGCTTCACCGCACGTTGTCGCTGGTATAAATGTAACCTCACTGAAAAGATTGTCCCGTGATGTGAGCACCAGAGAATGTCATAGCTAACGATAAGAAATGAAAACAGATGAAATGAGATTATCGATCACAAATATGAAGATACTGAGGACATTGTCTGGCCCTGTCTCCATGTGTGTACTTGTGTGTCTGCATGATGCGTGTGTTTATTAGGTCCCCATGTATCACGACCCTCATGGTGAGGATGGAGGTTCCTCCAAGGAGAACCGGATGATCTTCACTGAGTCCATGCCTCGGAGAGTAGGCAGCTTCTACCGAGGTAAGGAACAGGAGCCACCGCACTGTGTGTACTGTGGCATCAGGAAAGAGAATTATTTAGGCAAAGCAAAATTATTTCTAAAGCAACTTTCAACAACAAGGCAATTCAACACTACAATTAGAAATAATTAGACAGTTAGAGAAATTGTAAAAGAAATAAAAGCCTACATAGAAGACACACAAATAGAATTTTGAAAGAATGAAATACAGTAGAGACATCACACCCTCTGTGTGTGTGTGTGTGTGTGTGTGTGTGTGTGTGTGTGTGTGTGTGTGTGTGTGTGTGTGTGTGTGTGTGTGTGTGTGTGTGTGTGTATATGTGCGTGTGTGTGTGTGTGTGCATGCGTGCGTGCGTGCGTGCGTGCGTGCGTGCGTGCGTGCGTGCGTTCGTGTACTTCTAGCACCCTTGCTTGGACCACACCCGTCTTCAAACTCAGCCATCATTTTGCAATACATTATCATCAACAAGTTCGTATCATACAAAAAGTAATGCACACAAATTTCATGATATCTTACGAAATACATGACCGGAAGTGGATCCCGACGGTTACGTTTCGTTAACCAGGAGATCAGTGGTTTTATACTATGGCATCTCATTTTAATATGTGGATTACACAAATACATACTTATCATAGGATACATAGGTTAACAGCCTGCATTTTGATGTCAACTGCACACCTGTAACTTTTCATGACTGTATCATGCCGTTGTGACGCTATTGTGTTGACAAAACCTGTCCGCAGGCGGACAGACTGAGCGCAAAATACTCAAAACCACTTCTGCGTCCTTCTACCATCACATCATATCCAGGATCACATTTACAGACTCACAAGTTCAAGTTAAACTTTATTGTCCCCGTGGGGAAATTTGTCTTGCGCAAACAATACCAGCGTCACTGTCCCGGCTGATAAATATGGTGCCTAAAAACTGCTTCTTCATGTTTATTTTTGACCCTGGGGAAGAAATCAGACATGTATAAACCATCGAGGCAGAAAAAAAACAAACCAATAAAGAGGACCCAAAGGAAAGGGTTAAAGGAGAAACATACTTAAAAGTATTAAGGGTTCTTTTTCACACACAAGTTGGGATTATTGACAACTGAAAATATCAGGTTTTTCCTTCTACACTTGCCATTTTGTATTGTGCAAAATCCAACATTGCTGAGGAATTCGGAGAATACATGAAGCATCACAGATTAATAACACCCAAGGCAGACTGTCCTCACTACTTTTAATAACTTTCTCTCCTCCTCGTGTCTCCTCAGTCCCCTCCCCCAGACCAGACAACTCCTCTTCTTTCCATGACGGCGTCGGGCAGGGTCGAGGGCCGGTCGTGCCCGTTGTACCTGTAGACCCTGTTGCCATGGTCAACCACTCCAAACGCCAGACCGCTTTTGACTGGTGAGAATTATTTATTTTTCAACATGGCTTTTTTCTTGACTGTGACTTCAGGCAGCGCTAAAATACAGCAGATGTGTACATTCAAGCTTGTGTCAAGGAAACGGAAGTTTGAAGTGTCCACATGCACAGGTCTTTCCAGCACAGATGCTTTTCTTTACCTCCTCTACAATACTATGTGCTTTGACCTCAGAGGTAGACATGGAGAAAAACGACTGTTTCTAAAATACTAACTTGCATTTATTTGTCTGTCACAACACTAGTTAAGATCCATCACGTTCACCATCACAGTCTCTAATTGACTGCATGTCAAATTATGCGACATTCATTTCATTGAGAAATGTATTTTCTCGTGTTGATGGTTAAAAAGAAGCAATAATTACTCTATTTACTGTTAAAATGACCTCTAAGGCCCTGATCAGACGGAGCGTGTTGCAAATGCGAAGCGCACTACACAGTCTTTTTTGTTGAGGACAACCCTGATCCGACAGAGTGTTGCTAGCTGCTACTAGGCAACCACCGAATCACCCGTCCTCAGCCGTTGTTTTGCTGCGCTCTGTCTGATGAGAGTCTAAGAGTACACATCTAGCAAGTGATCGAGAAACATGTGTTTATATATTCTTTTTTTTTAAACTCAATGTTTTCTGTTTTTTTTTTCATTTTCTGTTTCAAGAGCGAATAATTACTGCTGTTATTTTAGGACCAGTGTCTTTTCACAGTGTTTATAAATATTCCATTAATTACATTATCTGTACAGGTTGTGCCATAGCATATGAGACACAACTGAGAAGAAGTCACCGTTTAATCCTGAGCCTGTAATTGCAAACATGAGTCATACAGTACAAACAATGTTTCTACGCAGGACCGCGGCAGAAGCAATGGTTATGAATCCTCCAGAGCCCGCCAAAGAGAAGGAAAAACAAGGCTTCTTCAGAGCCATTAAAAAGAAAAAGAAGAAGACACAAATAGTAAGATCATTTAAATCGTTTCATCCAGCATACTTTATAAATAGTTCCTTTGGTTCAATGTGTTGTTTCCCATGTTTATAAAGTTTCTTTCAGTGTGTAAATGATGATCAATATGCTTTTCATTTGAAAATGATCTGCAGCATCGTTATCTTCTGGCCTCAGTGTTTCACGTGCACATTTAAACACTGTGAAAACAAACTTACTATGTGCATGAACACTGATATTTAGGGTGGGAGTTGTTCATATTTTATTGATACAAATGCGTTGATTCTGCTTATCTGTCCGATTCTTTATTCATTACGTTATTGACTCCTGATCAATTTTCTGTGTGGTAAAAAAGTCAGCCTACACAGGTTTTTAACGTGAACGCATCTATTTAATTATCTCTGAGTCTGAACACGATGCAGATGAAATTACTGAATATTTCTTTTTTATTTAGAATTTCAGAGGATTTTTCAAAGAAACAAATCTGCTAAGCCTGACTGCGTTTCACTAATGTTAATATAACACCAACATTTGACTGCTTCTTCCTCGCCGCCATGGCTCCTTCATGTTGCAAGTTTTGGAAGCGTAGACTCATTAGTTTGATGTAATTGTTTCGCAATAAACTGTCAGAAAAACATGCCAACATCGATAAAAGGAATTAATAAGCTCAGAGGCGTGCGATTCTGGTTCTGATTCTGATTTGTTTTTGGTTCTCAATTCCCATCCATAGTGATATTAACCACCAACATAGTTAAAGGATAATTCTGGTTTATTACAACACCTTGCTACCATGATTCCTGTTGGTAATAATAACACTAAACTCAAGTTAACTGCTAAAATCTGGAAACACGGCAACATCTCTTAAGTGAAGAAAGATGAGCCCAGAAAGAGCAGTCAGACGATCAGATTGTAAAAAAAAACGGCACAGTCAGTCAAACTTTTCACACCGCTGTCAACCGCAATGTAAAGCGTTTTTAAAAGCAGCTCCAGCAAAATCTGTGCACGTTCATATCCCTGCCGCCGTGGTCAAAACCACTTCCCCCCTGCCGGCTTCCCTCATTGAAATGACTGGAGGCGGGGAGTTACCACCCGTCAGTGTGAATGCAGCTTTATCCATAAGAGACAACAAACATGATGTATAAAATTATTACCCAGACTGTAAACATTTATCACAGTTTACAGACATGCTTCCCAGCTCATCAGTGACCTGCTGTACTGAATAAAGTTGTGCACCTTCATAAGTAGAGTTTTCATCCAAATGGAGTTCACATTTTCACAAAAGCTTCAGAAAAACTGGCAAAAAAAAACATGAATGCAGGTTTGTAGTCACTACAGTGAAGCTAGTATTAGGAGTTTGAGATAAACAGTGGTGCATACCATCACACGTCTGCAGAAGAAGAGAGTGCAAAGAAATTACGTGATTAAAAGAATGCCAGTCAAATAGCAAACAATGGAAAACATTAAGGAAAAAATGCATTCATTTTTATCTACTAATCTGAGGAAGGATGCAGTCTCCTGATGGGTCCACAGATGGGATGTTTTCAGCTGCTACCATTTTTTGTGTAATGTTTAATGACACGTTAGGCAGACCTCAGGATTGAGCTACCATTTTCTTTTTATCAATACACTTTTCGATCTCAGCCGAGTGTTTTTTTTAATTATTTTAGGTTATCAGCACAAAGGAAGTGATACAAATAAAGGTATAACAATAAAAACTACATAGATTGAGCAGGAGACGTAAGAAACATTGAAGGGCTTTTTAGCATTTCCACTCGTTTTTTTAAGAAAGAAGAAAAAAACATTTGATTATTACCAACAATTTGGTTTTACCTCCAAACAAAGTGGTTCGGATAACCTGTATGACTATCTTACCACTGATTTTCTTGTCCCACTGGACCCTTATTGAAGTCAATGTCAAAAACTTTGGATAACACAATGTAATTATAACAGACAGAAATCCAGAAATATAAAACAGAATTATCTTTTAATGCTGGCCAGAAATTCCACCCTCCTCTGATTTCTTCCCTGTTTATCTTCATAGAAATATTCACGCTGTTATTGATATCTGTTGTTAATTGGTATTTCTTTAGACGGGTGAGGATCAGGTGCTGCAGTTGTTTTTCTGTTTTGCTGTCAGTGCTTGGTGTTGAGAGTTGTGGCTGTGCGTCTTCTGCTCCACAGACGGACATGGAGGACGGGAGGAACCCCAGCATCAAGAAAAGCCTTTTCCCCCTCTTTAGCTCTAAGAATAGCTTAAAGCACAACTCAGCTGTCAAAGTCCTACCTGTAGTCGCCTCGCCTATGGTACAACACCAGCCTCCCGCGCCCTACCCTGCCTCACCAGTAATCTAACCTCAACACTACGGCTGCATGTTATCTCACTCTGCACTCACAAGAATGAAGTGGTTTGAAATCTTCTCAAGCGCTTCCTGATTGATTGATTGATTGATTGAAAAATATTCCAAATTGAAAGGATTTCAAATATGTTTTGAGTCTAATACTACTCGGTGTCTGTGCATCCATTATGTCTTCGCTATAATGTGTGTCAAATGCAGTCACCTTGTATTCATGTCGCATTGTGAGACGTGCTGTTTGTTTTGAGGTCAACACTTCTGCACGTTAACGCTCATCCTTTTCAGATAAAAACATCATCGTATCATACGAGGGCCATCAACATCTTTGACACATTTCTAAGCACATGAACCCGTACATGTATCCAAACTCATACTTCACACATTCAGCTCCGAACTGTGCTGTAGGAAGGGATAGTTCGACCTTTTGGGAAACGCTCTTATTCGCTTTCCTGCTTAGAATTAGATGAGAAGGTCGATGCCGCTCTCATGCTACATGTATACCTACGTATATCTGCTACATATGAAGCTATGGACAGCAGCTGGTTAGCTTAGCTTAGCACAAAGACTGGAACCTGGGGGAAACTGCTAGCCTGTTTCTGTCCAAAGCAAATAAAATCTTTTTAAAGTTCCACCTCTCATGTAATTAAATGATCATCGATGAATTGTTTAGGGTCAATCATAAGAGAAATGCCAAATATTATAATGACAATTTACAGTTTTTTGTAGTTTTATATTATTATTAATCTCTTTTATTTTTGAACTAATTAACTAAATTTAAAGTCCTTTCCTTGACTTATGGAAAATTATGAGATAAGCCATTAAGGACATAACAAATACATTAATAATACAAATTCAATTAAGAATAATAAAGCTGCAGATTGATAATGAAAATAATCATTGCAGCCCAACTGTAGAGTATATTATAGTCTGTGAAAACACACTCTTTTGGAGGACAGTGCATTTTCACTGATCACCATCACCACCTCCCTGTGTTTTGTCTGGTGCTGCCAGAGGGGTGCATGAAGAACCTCGTCGAGATTTGAGATGTGATTTGAGTGAGAAGTGTGATGAAAACACGTGAAGTCAGTATTTCTGGAAAGCCGGTAACGATGTCCCTGTATTTTCGATTCTGAATCGTCAGGTTCCGGGTAACGGACAAGAGCACCTGTCCCTGCAGAGGAGCTCCAAGTCGTCCTCTCACCACAGCAGCCGACGGAAAAACCGGGAGCGATCACGAGACAGAGACCGGGAGCGGGAACAGAGCCGAGACAGAGACAGAGACCGAGAGAGGGAGAGAGAACGGGAGAGAGAAAGAGAGAGAGAGAGGGAGAGAGAGAGGGAAAGAGGCAGGGAGAGAGAAAGAGTGAATGACTGGCCACAAGACAAACCAGTGGACTCACACTCTCAGGTATGTAGCCTGCGCACTGGAGACTTGAGTTTGTACTTGAAGAGTCTATATTATCAAAATGACCTTATCATAAAGTTGTGTTTTTTTTACCAAAACACCCCCAAAAGTGTCATGAAATACATACTAACCTATTATCTAGATCCATTTATCCCAGTCGACGTCTCGGGCGGCTGGAGCTGGTTACAGCTGACGTTGGAATACATATGAATACATGAATTATGTGTAAATCATGTTGCAATGTTGTTGTAATCAGAATACAGAGGCGTTCTCTGATCTGAAAATATTTAATCATTAAATTAAAACTATATTCTGTATATATACTATAAGTTTACATGCTTTTTGGCTACATGATTATTATTTTTTTTACAATAAATTGAGTTTTCTTATTTTAAAACAGTTGATAAAAGGAACATATGAGCAAAAGTAACAAACAAACAAACAAAAACAGCTCAGATCAACAAACGTATACAGACGGTTGCTAAATTTAGTCAATGTGACAGGTAAACATTTGTAAGATATTCCAAAGTTACCACCTGGATATAACTTTACACCGACCTTTAAAAGAAGAGACAACACAATAATAATAATTATATATTCATATACATCTTTCATTTTGGATTCAAAAGCATTTAATGAGTTTCAAGTCCTTCTGCAACATATGAGGGTGCAGAGCACACTGATGCCTGTTTTTATGTCTCTGTACGGGCACTTTGGGACTATCATGGATACATCCGTGACATTGGGTACATTTCATCTTTCTTTCACGTAGTATTTAAATTTATTTAAATTTAAGTTGTAGTGTCAAATCATAGCAAAAGTTATCTCAAGACACTTTCCATATAGATCAGGTCTAACACATATTTCTCCATTTACAGAGACCCAATAATTCAGAGCAATGCTTCTTTAGTTAAGGGCTAAGGCACCTATTTTAGTTTTACATTTGAGACACAGAAAACAAAGTGAGGGTTTGAAAGAATGCCTGCAATATTATTATAATTATTATTATTATTATTTGCACTCTATATACAAGTCTGAACTGGATTGCTTTTGTTCGAGTACAGATGAATATCTTTTTGGCATAACTCTAAATATCCAATTCCAGTTCCTTCTTTCATCCGACATTAATCAAAAGAGTACAATGAAATATAATAAGATGAATAATAATAAAAAAGGAGGCTGGGATGTTAAACCTGTTGCAGCTCCTTGTAGTCACTAACCAGAATTCACAAGAGTAACGTCCTCGTCAACTCACATGTTCATTATTCACACAATTCCTGCAACATTTATTATTCCTACATCTACCTTTAAGTTTTACATCTTCAGTAGGAGAGGACACGGACAGGGTGGGAAGTAAGAGGATTGAGAGACGGGCAAACATGCTGTTGGGTTTGGTCTTTTCATGGTATGATAAGAATAATATAGAAGCCTTATCCTTTATGATAATTCATCAACTGTGTCCTTTTCTCTCCTGACAGAGTCAACCACTTAAGTCACTCCGCAGGCTCCTTCACCTCTCCCCATCATCCTCAAATCAAGGACAGCCTCCTCCTCCTCCTCCAGACCTGCGCTTCCAAGCCCCGCTCCCCAACCCCCCTCAGCCCTCCTCCAAAGCCGGCTACTCCGAGGGTCGAGGTCACGCCGAGAGCAGGGGCCACTCCGGGGTGAGCAGCTCCTCCCAGGCTAAGAGCCGCAAGCCCAGCTATCCCCTCCCCGGACAGATCGAGTCCAGCTGGCACGTGTCTGCTTTACAGAGGGCAGAGGGCGCTCAGTACACCCCCGAACAGCTGGGCATCAAACCGGGGCAGAACGGACCCACTTTTACCCGAGCCTCCCGCACCAGGATGCCAAACCTCAACGACCTGAAGGAGACCGCGCTGTAAAACCTTTCCCCACAAACCACTCCGCCTCCAATACATCTCCACCATGGACGCATCTGCCAGACACAGGCATCACGGTACTGTAGTAAAAGTTTACATGAAAGCCATTTTCACTGGATCGAGTCCTCGTTCAGAAACGTAGTTATTTGTTGATGCTCATGCCTCTGAAATCTTCAAAGATTAAACGTCAAAAGGCCGAACGCAAACACAAGTCACAGTGTTGTTTAGGGAGTCAAAGACATTACAGGGCCCACTGTCTCCCGGTATGCCAGTACTGTATCAGTTGTGTGTTATTCTCTCTCTTCTTAACAAGGTCAGAACGTCAGAATAAGCAGATCTTTCCTGTCAAGGAGACGCTGCCCACGAGGCCTCTTTGCTGCCATCTTCTGCTCACAGGACACTACAGCAAAGCAACACATCAGACAGCTGCCACACCGGTGGCCAATAAACTCAAATGTTTTTCAATATTTGATAAGAAAAAAAAAAAAGATTTATATCAACATTATTTATTAAATATTTATTTGTTTTAAATTCAAGGATATAAGCTATAAATGACACAGTATGTAGGCTATATGGGAATATTATAAGGTAATGTAGAATTAAATGTGTAATTGCAAGAGCTTTAGTTTCGACACAAAGAAATGCATAGATATTTATGTGTTGATAAAACAATATGTCAAAAGGAATATTTAATAATGGTGAATGTCCTTCTTTTTTGTTCAATTTGATATGTTATTAACAGATTTCCACTTGTTATTTTTACCTTTTTTTCTGTTGGTTTCATCAAAATGTAAAGAAATATTGATGAATACTTGTCGCCTAAAGTGGGGCAAGAAATCAACCTCATGACATCAGTTTTTGACGAGTCAGGATGTTTGTGAACAGGGTTTGGTAGCAGAACAGCCAGAGTGAGACTGTTAGGCTCTGTGCTTTACATACAGTAACTGTTAGCTCATTTAATGTCCCACTCTTAGTGGGACCATTTTCAGTCCCTCAGTTCAGTTCAGTTTTATCAGAGACAGCAGCTTTCCAGCTCTGTGCTGCCACGTTGGTTTCGTCTACAGCCTTAACAGCAAGTAACCGACATCCAGACTTTAGCGACCATTGGTGATGAAAAGTTAGTTCTAAGCGTGCAGGATAGTAGAAAGGCATTCTGCATAAAGGCGTACATCACCTACAACCTTTACGATCCGAGAGGTGAAGTCTGGTGGAATTTCACATTTTCTTAATGTCAACAAATCCCATAAAAAGGCCAAAACCAACAATGAATGAAAGGAGGCCTCGGGGAAGACCAAGGACTAGGTGGAGAGATTATATCTCCACACTGGCCTGGGAACGCCTCGGGATCCCCCAGTTAGAGCTGGTTAATGTGGCCCGAGAAAGGGAAGTTTGGGGTCCCCTGCTAAAGCTGCTGCCCCCGATGAAGATGAGATGAGATGAGATGAGAACAAGTGTAGTCCATTCAAAACTGGATATATCTTATCTGTGCCATAATTATTGTCAAAAACACGTCAGTGAGCTCTGTTGCACTGGATGACATGATCCTCCATCACAATGAACATCAGCTCTGGAGTTTATTTTGAATCAATTCCACATACACCATGCTGTTGCTGTAAAATATCACTGTGTGTATAAATACGCAGCTGAAAATAGTTCCCAACAAATGCATGCTTTACTCCTGTTTCAGTAACGTTTGCTCAAAACTTCAATGCCCAGCTGTTTTAGGAAATTATTTAGACTTTCCAAAATAGTAAACTATAAATTTGTGACTCATGTTTAAAAGATTTACATCTTCATTAGAAATAATTGGTCTTGGAGTCGCATGATTGTTTGGCAAAACGGTTTAACAACTTTGCACCTTGCTGGTAGATTACTTAATTTAGATTACTTGTAGCCTTTCACATGAACGTTGTATCTGTTGCACACCCGATAGGTAAAATAATCACTGCAGTGATTATTTTCACATGTTGAAAAAATCCTGCATCAGACTATTACAAACCACTGTGCAGTGTTTTTGTATCTAATGCCCTTTTTTAAAAGCAGTCATCTCTTACTCCAACTGGACTTCCGTATACTTCGTATTTTAGAGCCTCACTTGTACCTGAAACTGTGAGCCCCCCTGTGTAGTTTTCTGCAAACACATTGTTGTGATTTGTTGACAATAAGAAACACACGGAATAACACCAGACTTATCCTTTAATGCGTGTTTACATTTTTCTGTGTGCATTTTAAAGGAGCAGTATGTAGGATTTAGTGGCGTTGCAGATTGCAGTTCCCCTCCGCTCACCCCTCCCTTTCCGAGCGAGTAACCTGCAAGTGGCCTTCGGGTAATGTAACAACAGGAAAGGCCCTCTCTAGAGCCAGTGTGTGGCGTTTGTCTGTTCTGGGCTACTGTAGAAACTCGGTGCAACATTTAGCGGGCTGCGCTGAATAGTCCCGGCTTCCTGTGTAGATATCACGGACTCATTCTGCTCATGAGAACTTAATGATTTATAGTTTCAGGTGATTTAACACTGATGAAAACACAGTTATTGATATTATAGTCTACTTCTATAACAAGAAATCCTTAAATCCTACATACCGGTCCTTTAAAAACTCTTGTTATTGTAAATGCCTTTTGTAAATCTGAATTTGGTTTTCCTACTGTATTCGCATTACAACTTTTATTTTATAATCAATAGTCATGATCAGGGACGATTTTACTTAACTAGGTTATTCATAAAAGCATTTACTTGTTGTCTCATGACCAGTAGATGAAAAAAATAATAATAATATATATATATATAAAACAAAACACTATTAGTGGCCTGGGCAAAATATACAGCATCATTTTCTTTCAAGTCTTCTGTTTATCCTTCCTTCTCTCCTCTTTCTCTGTGGTTTTAAAAGCTTAAAGTGAAGCAGCTTTTTTTATCACAGAAGGAGGGAGCAAAGGAAAGAAGGACGGATGCATTTGTGCCAAATTCAAGACATCTGTGGACTAAAAAGAGTAGATTTGGAGAATATCACGTTTCGTTTCTCATCTGTCGGAAGGATGAAAATACACAAGAAAAAAAAAATCAACTGAACCCAATTGACTACGCGGCTGATTGAAAGCAATAAGATTCAGAGAGGGACTGGGGATGCAGATTGTACCCACTAAATCAGCGGTTAGTTAAATTGGAGCCAAATATAGCACGGAGAAGTATTTCTGTGATTAAAGCAAAGAGAAGTGTCCACATATGATATCAAAACATCGCTCTGCAATACATTTTTTATTTCCAATTTGTCCTTGAACATGACCCAGGGCAGGTGAAACTGTGTATTAATGAAAACCCTGATTGCTAATGATTGTAAGTGAGTGCTGACGTGGGTTTGTCTTTATCCTTGATGGGACAGAGTGATGACAAAGCTTGCCTTGCCAGTGACCCGAAGCCTTATATTAGCTTACTGACGCAACACTTCAGATGGAAAAGGAGGCTTCAACCCCCAGCAAGTCACGTACAATGACAACTGAGATGAGAAGATTTTTTTTGTTCACAAATATGAATGTGTTTCCTAAAACATCCGTTCTTATTTTTTCTTTTTCATTAAGCTGTTTCCCACTTCTTACAGGGTGTAAATAGAAATAATAGAGTGTATCTATACTGACCATTCTACTTTAAAAATGATAGGGTCTCATAATAAAAGCCAACTGTACATTTTTGAACGGCTCGCACGTTTGTTTTCGTAGCACAAACAGACACGACGACACGACAACAGACATGATACAAGTATTGATTTAATCAAGGGAATAGATTAAAGATACAATAATAACAATATCCCCAAAGCACCATGGAAAACTGAATTGAAATGTTACAGAAAGATAATAATTATCAGGAGTTAAGCACAATACAAAACCACATCTGAACATTAGTGAATTTCCCATTTCTCAATCTGTGTACAACACTGAGGAGTGACATCTGTAGAAATGTGTCTGAGGTAAAAAAAAAAAAAAAAAAAAGGTTACAAACAAAAAAGAGAAGTTTAAACAAGAAAGTCTACAATTATTCCACAATTTATCGTATTATTAACAAATCCCACTAAAAGACCAAAATCATCACATTTTAGTCATTTTCTCACTCCTGTCTGAAGAACATTTGTTCATTTTTTTTATTAGTTTGTTTGTTTTATAAAGGGGCTCACAACTATATACTTTTAAAGAGTGATTTCCTAAAACAGCTGCACGTTGTAGTTTTAAGCACTTGCATTGGTTGACACCTGGTTTCTGTTGAGACTGAACCATCGTGGCTTTAAAGCAGCGGGATCGTCTTTGTGTTACTGACTCAAAATAAACTTCAGTCACACATATGCAGGAACATGTCACACATATGCAACACTATGGCTGACTGGTGTGTTTTTAATAGTTTTTTGGGATAATAAAAATAATAGACTGCCTTTGATCAAACAAATTATACTTATTGGTTGGCTCAGTTATTTGTTTTGGTCTTTTTATGGGATT
Organism: Echiichthys vipera; assembly: GCF_963691815.1. NCBI lineage: Eukaryota > Metazoa > Chordata > Actinopteri > Perciformes > Trachinidae > Echiichthys > Echiichthys vipera. The sequence goes on from NC_139826.1 coordinate 30,688,766, forward strand.
TGTTGTTAGTTAGAAACATCACCAGCTTTATCTTTTTAAGGGAAATAAGCAGAGACTGACTGAGAGGTCCCTGTTTACTGTTAAATATCAGGAGGAACAGACCGAATTTCACAGGGCACAAATGATTTGGAAGAGCGTGTCTCAGACCGTTGGATACGACCTCCATAGCAACGCTGCCTTTCCCTCTCCATGCCTAATTATGGCTTTGAATTTATGCCATTTCATTGCAAAAGGAACAATCTATTGAGAACTCACCAAATTAAAGCCCCCAGTGTGAGACTGGTTAAACAAACAATGGAGAGTGGAGTGAATGAAAGCTCATTGAGCATATCAAACATTTCAATTAAATCACACACAGTCAAACTGTTTTGTTAATATTTTAAAAACAGAATGTTTTCGTCTTCAACTCGTGGTTTTGTACATGTAGCTGGATGGGGCCCGAATCTGTGGATGTGGTAATAACAGACTCTACGGTTTAGGTATGAAGTTTTGGGACAAGGCCTCGGGGACAGCAGGGAGGAAAGGTTCAGGTGCATTTGTTCATGCAGAGCAGCAGCTCCAGGCGCAGAGCGATGCGTGTATGCCATCCGAGGGGGAGGATGCGGATGTAGCGCGCCACGATGGGCGGCCGCAGGAGGTTCTGCACCGACGATGAGCGGTCAGAGTTTCCGTAAAACACCTGAGGGAGACAGAGAGGAGCAAAAGGTCAGGAAAGACTGACATTAATACTAATAAAAAATGACTCCACCACTGTTTACATTTACACACTTTACTTCTTATCATATGAATAATAAATTGTAATGTGGGACTGATTTACAATTAGTTGTTAAATCTTAGTTTGCCATAAAATAGTGAAAAATTCCAAGGTCAAGGTAACATTTTTATTGTTTCTTTTGGCAGAACAACAGGCTAAAACCAAAAGCAGATTTGATTTATGATGATGTGAAGTAAAGGAAAGCAGTTTATTGGAACCAGCAAATGATTTTGCATGATAAATGACTTAAACTACTATCGTTTATAAAATAGTTGATGGCTTATTTGTTGTCAATAAACATCTGTACAAGAGAGTATTGTGGGTAAAACATTAAAAATAAAAGACATTGACCAGTAGCATATATTCAAAATCTAGCTTACTAACTAACAAACTAAAAACATGTTAGAATACCAGTATACAATATACATGTGTTTGAAATGTGTATTTTTGTAATTAATTATGACATCCCCATCCCCATTATGTCAAAATAAGATGAACCATCAAGCTTCATGTTTTGTTTGAGTCACACACACTCTGGGTTCAACTAACCCTGTTGTTTCCAGTCTGGTCTTTGTAATAGATCCAGTTGAGGGTCTCGTCGGTACGGTACTGAACGCTGTACTTGGTGATCCACTCCTCAGCGTCACAGCGGCCCTGAGTGAGGATCCCTGACACCACCAACACCTCCTTCAGGTCGATCTGCACCCACTGACTGCTGTCCTGGAACTTAGACAGCCAGGCACACCTGAGGAGAAACACAGCATATTTACAACACACACACGGTTTAGTTTAACCTGCCTATATTTTCTTGATGCACAACTAGGAATCTAAAACTAAGCAACTAAATCAAATTCAGACATTCATTTTATTATTTACTCCTGTGCTTTTCCTGGTGCCACGCTAAAATATCTAAAAAAAAACGACCTGTTGTTTTGGTTGTGAAAATAGTTTCCAGGAAATATCCAGGCCGATGTTATGTGGTTACATAATACTGGAGGAACTAAAACAACAGAAACAGATCAGAGTATTCATCCCTGAGCTGCTCCTCACAGTCAGCAGTTTCATTTAGTGTCTATTCTTGCATTTCCTGTCTTATTTTTAGCTCAGTGTTTTTAAGTAAAAGCATATTGGCGTGTCATTCTCACCAAATGCATCTTACATAATGAGAGATGGATTACATCTCCCTCTTCGACTGAATGTTTTCTCACACTGTTCCTCACAGATGGCAAGTGCCCAGACATATTTATAGGGTTAGAACAGTCGACCATCTCTGGTAAAAACATTTTGTAGGTTAAAATTCAAACAAACATAGCATTTGGCAAAATAGGCATTCACTGCTAGAGATTAAAATACATTCAGCTACATAATTATGCATTTATTTGTTCATTTTTTGAGGACAGAAAAGTCCTGTTTGTACTTACCCAAAGCCCTGAGTGTTGAGCCGGGCCTTGCTCGGGAGCCACGAGGAGAACCAGCCGGTGTACTGGTCCTGGTTGGAGCAGGTGATCTGGTCTGGACTCACTGATCCGGCCTCGAAGCCCAGTGGCTTGTGGTATGGACACTCTGCAGGAGGATCAGAAAACAAAGCACCAATGGTTTTGGACTTTGGTAACCGACTTGAATGGACTTTACTATGAGAGGAGCTGGTACAGGGGCCAGTTGGTAAGTCTTTCAAAACACTCTTTTAATAAACTCCGGGTTCTCCAACTACGTTGTTGGTGCTTCGTTTTATGTGTAGGGACTCTTATCATGCTGCTGCAGAGGTTTGGTGTTATTTTGAGCAGTATTGGTGGTTAAAAAAGACATTTTAATACGTTCACCGTACTGCCCGAGCTGTTAGTGTCAGTGATAGCCACGTCTGGCTGTTAGCGACTCTCCAGGATTTTTCTCCGTTAATAGTTGTTTCACAAAAAGAAAAACTCTCGATGGTGTATTTGATTAATGTAAGTGCCGAAAAAGACCATGGGACGATTTTGCGCCAGAATTATACTTCAACTCTGTAGTACATACTGTTGCTCTCAGGAAACAGAATATATTGCCCACCAATGTTTTTTTATCTTATCATCTCATCTTCATCCGCTTATCCGGGGTCGGGTCGCGGGGGCAGCAGCTTTAGCAGGGGACCCCAAACTTCCCTTTCCCGGGCCACATTAACCAGCTCTAACTGGGGGATCCTGAGGCGTTCAAAGGCCAGTGTGGAGATATAATCTCTCCACCTAGTCCTGGGTCTTCCCAGAGGCCTCCTCCCAGCTGGACGTGCCTGGAACACCTCCCTAGGGAGGCGCCCAGGGGGCATCCTTACTAGATGCCCGAACCACCTCAACTGGCTCCTTTCAACGCTAAGGAGCAGCGGCTCTACTCCGAGTTCCTCAAGGATGGCTGAACTTCTCACCCTATCTCTAAGGGATACTCCAGCCGCCCTCCTGAGAAAACCCATTTCGGCTGCTTGTACCCGCGACCTCGTTCTTTCGGTCATGACCCAGCTTTCATGACCATAGGTGAGGGTAGGAACGAAGATAGGAAGTGTTTTGAAATGTTTTTTTATACATATTTATATTCATATTTTATTCCTATTACAATGAGGTGCAGGTCTAAGTGGAAGCTATGTTTAAATAGAGACAACTTGACGATGAAAATATGTGTACATGTGTATGAACTTCTAAAAGACACACATTTGATATGTTTTTTTGGGGGGGCGGGGATCATATGTACATAAAATAAAGTTTTCTTTCCTTTGTTCTATAGGGGAAAGGTTGTGCAGTTAGTCATCAAAGCACTATAGCACAGCATTGTGCTCAATGAAGGACTTGCAATGTGATATAAAAAGAAAGTCTCGGTTAAAGTTTTTTAGGAACATATCCACTGAAATTTACATGGACGCAGGGAAATTTAGGGTCATACAAATACAAAGACTTCACCCCCAGAATCAGGTTTGAAAGGCAGAAAAATACTAATGTACCCCCACTCTCTTCCTCCTGAAATAATATAATATAATCTGTTGAATAATCTACATCATACAGTATAAGAATACATTTCAAACAACAGATGAAGTTTTCTTTTTTAATGCATAACCACAGTGTGTACAGTAGAGGGTTCATTTAAATTTATTTTGTTATTCCAGTTAATAATAATAATAATAATAATAATAATAATAATAATAATAATTATGTTTGAGAGACCCCCCTGGCTACGTGGATTTCAAGGTCGCCACCCTGACAGACGAGAACACAAACATGTCTGCCAAGGCTAAGCGGTGAAACACTGAAATGTGCAAATGATCATCACTATAAGCCTTTGTAGACGCTTAATTCTCCATCTCTCCATCCTCTCCTCTCTCTCTCTCTCTCCGTCCTCACGCCCCAGAGCCCCCGCCGTTAGCAGACCCAGTGTGACCCATATCCTGTCCTAAAAGCCTGCAGTTTAATTCTCCACAGTCAGAGATCAGCCATGTCCATTAGGGCGGCAGGTGGACAGATGGCCATGTTCTACTCTCCACAGCTTTAGCTCCGTGTTGCTCCCATGTTTTGATCTGTCAATCTGCCCTCTCACTTCCACCAAAAACACACAGGAGTTAAGTGTTTTTGTTGACTTCAGTTAATGCACATTTTTAATACATGAATGGGAGAGATGAGTTTCCCTCACTTAAAGTTTCAAAGATGACATCAGCTGTGGATCCGATGAGCAGAAAAACTGCTTTTGTTTACTACTGGTTTAAGCCTATCTGGCACAGGGTCACATCCTGTCTAATCCCAGTATTACAACGCATACAGCAGCAGCAGCAGCGCCTGTGTGAGTCAGGAGATAAGTGTTTACATAACAGTAATGACTCTATAGTCCTCCCTAATGTATTTCAAGAGGAGAATAAAACATATTCAGATGGCTGAATTACTGGGGGTAAAAAGAAAAACGATAGAGGTGGAATGAAGTCTCAGGCCGCGCAGGAAAGTCTGTCTCGCTCATCATTTACCATCAACGGGTCAATGTCGAGGTAAATACTAGTTTCTGTGATTGTGCTATCGGCACAGTCTATTCGAGACCCATAATCTGAGCATCATGTTCAGAGATAATTAATATCTGCTGAACTTCTTTCTCCTCTCCGTCACCCGTTGCCAGGTGATTTGTGGCTCAGTTGACACTGATTCACTGAGGGAAACCCTTCCACTGTACACCACCTCGCCTCTCTCCTCTCTTCAAGCCTGACATGATTCCAGTCTGATCTTTATGTCTCAGGCCCAATGAGGATGCCATCTGTCTTCTTGTGTGTGTGTTTGTTTGTTTGTTTGTTTGTTTGTTTGTTTGTTTGTTTGTTTGTTTCGCTCAGAAACAGGTTTACAGATTTCACAGGGATTTGGTGGAGAGTTAAACCCCAGTGAAAAGTCCTTAAAGGGATCCGGAAGAATGGATATTTCCATCTGCTGATGAATATGCTGTGATATGATCCATACCAGCCACTAATGGATTATTTTGTAGGCTGCTCTTTCCAATCTAAAAAAATCAGTAATTTAGAAGACTGTGTGGCTCTCTTGTTTCTCTTCATGGCTCCATCTGCATCATCTTCTCTGAGGATGTCCAGTGGAGCATGTCGACCCTGTGGCGTTAAATCTGGAGTCTAATGCACTCATGCATGTACGTGAACCTATAGAGATTCTAGTCTCTATCACACACACACACATTAACACTCTCCATCCATCTGCACATAGATTTATTTATTTATTAATTATTCGTTAATTATTTATTTAAATGATTTTTCAAATGTCCCTAATTTGGTGGATGCAGCCTCTGAAATGTGACTGTGATTTACTGAAGAGCTTTGACTTGAGTGAGTGCTGCCTGCTTTATTTCAAATAGACGCTGAAGACCCACTTTTTTACAACTGCTTTTTTCTGTTTTATTATGCATTTGAATGTTTATTTTGTTTTTACTACATATTCCGTGCTTTTGCCTGCTTTCTTTAATCGCTCGCTTGCTTTTGAATTATTTATCAATTGTTTCTCGTTGTATTCTGTATTTATTTGTATAGCACTTTGAATTGTCCCATATAAATACATTCGGCTTGCCATTTGCCCAGGGGTATAGTAGATTTATTTGGATTTTATAAAATATGATTAATCCATGAATAGAGAAAACATCTGTCAAATTAATTGATGATAAGAAATAATCAGGATTTGCACATATACTACGTTGTATATTGGATTTCCAGCAGGTGGAATAGTCAAACAAACCATTCTTGATTCTTGTCCACCTCCACTCCCTCAGTCAGCTCACATCTTTGCAAGTTCATTATCTGAATCTTACACTGACATACTACAGTATTAATAGTTTAATGATTCAATTTCATCATCTAATCAACAATACACGTCACTTAGTTAGTAGGTCATGGAAACCTGTGCTCAGTGTGCCGTAAAGTGCATGTGAATGGACAAAATATCAGTTCGACACTTTAATGCACTAAATAAAAAATAGAAAAACATGCATTTTTTCCACTAACATGACAAGTTTCTGGCACAAAAAAACAGTATTTTCCTTTCAGGGAGAGGACTATATATGATGGTTGTTACCTGGCATGCAGTCCACTCCTCGCACCATGGCGCTGGTCCCAATGGTGGAAAACTCAGTCGGGGATTCTCCTCCTTCACAATCACATTTGCAAGACCTGCTGGTCCACGCCTCGGACACTCCCGCCTCGTACAAACACACACAAACAACATTTAATGGATGCAATCCAAAGGAGTGTCACCACAAATACCAAAAATATGAAAAACACCATCTAATAATAAAAAAAGAATTTCATGGATGCTTGAAAAGACAACGCTGCAGTAAAGAGACTGAAGCTTCAAATGTGTCAAAATCATTTGACATTGACCAATGTCAACTGGAGACAGAGTGCTTTAAACGAAGAAAAACTCTGAACTGCATTTACTGGAAACCCTCTCTGACATTTGTCTGAGGTTTCTTCTCACCTCTTGAGCGTGAATGCTGATGAACACTGTTCAGGCAGATGGACAGAAAGCAAAGAGGAGAAAAAACAGACTGTTAAGACACAGTAGTCACTATATAGCAAAGACAATCTGTGCATTAATCTGTCAATTTAACCACATAAAAATAGGTGAATAAACACAACACAAGACACAGAGAATCAATGAAGTTTTCCACAGAAGAAGAAGAAGCTGGATGATCACTGAGGAAATCTGATTTATTTGTCAACTTCTCAGTGATATATCAGTTTGACTTCAGAGTTTCAGAGGTTTTCTTCAACAAATGGTCCAGTTTGAGGTGACTTAACTCCTACAAAGATTTCTGACAAATCTAAATCACACACATTAAGTGTTCACAACTCAGCAGCAGCACAAAGTGAAGAATGTAAAGACTGAAATCGTACCGTTAGCTCCCAGAAGAAGCGAGGCCAGCAGGAAACGCTGCACGTACAGAGCCATCTTCCAACCTGCTCCAAACCAGACTTCACCGACTGCTGACTGAGCAACCGAGACCAGCAGAGAAAGAGAGGCTGGATTACAATAATCCACAGGACACTAATGGCCTCACCTAATACCATCCTTATCTGACAAAGCCCCTCCTACAGCTGTTCACCCACCACGACCACCGTACATCCTGGATATCACTGCACAGCTACAGGGGTCAAGTCAAAAATCCTGCAGAAAAATGTTTGTTCGGGTGTGTGTGTGTGTGTGTGTGTGTGTGTGTGTGTGTGTGTGTGTGTGTGTGTGTGTGTGTGTGTGTGTGTGTGTGAGAGATAGAGAGAGAAAGAGAGCGAGACTGAGAGAGAGCTAGAGGATGGTGATGGCTTACGCTGGGCCTTGCGATCCATATGATTGACCGCGAAGGTCGACTTTGGTGTGACTGTATCTCTCTCGTCGTGTGTTTATTTTATGTGCCTTTTGCATTATCATGTTAATTTAATACGTAATAAAATACCATAATTATATAAATGTATAAAGTAATACAATCTAATTTAAATGATTAAATTCAAGACAGAAGACCCCAACTGAAAATGCTTTTACTATTTAAATATATATACAGTAACTGAAACTTCTGCCATAGATACAGTATGTTTAAAGTCATTTGGAAACACTTAAGTTGATATATCAAGTGTAAATGTCTCCTCAAATTTCTACATATGTTTATTTAAAAAGGGAGAATATCAGTTAATATCAATATTAGTATCAGGCTCTGTAATCCAGCATTGTTGTTACGCCAAATAATTGAATTATTGTATTGTCACATGATGATTAGAAACCATTAAAACAAATAAAAGTGTAGGTCTACTTTAGTACAGATCATCCCTATTTATGTTCCCAGGGTCCTGTGTCACTGTTGGAGTTTGATAAGGGCTAGCTTTACAGTTTTCATGCAGTTGGAATCATATATATATATATATATATATATATATATATATATATATATATATATATATACCTGTATAATCTACATATATATCTATGGTTTGAATGATACAAATCTGTTCGGCCATAGTGGAGATATCAGTTTTAATGCTTATTGTGTTCCATGTCTTTGAGCTTGACACGATGTACGAATACTAAAAGTGTGACATGAATATGGCAACTTGAGAACCCTTTGTTTAAATGCAGAGACTTTTCTTATCTTCTTGAAGATTTACAACTGATTATGATGTTTACTGGTTTTTGTGGTTGTTCACATTTTATTGTCATTGTTAGTGGAAATAATATAAAGTTGAAAATTATTCATAAAAAAACTATTATTATAAAATATATCGAACTGGGGAAGGACACTGGAAACATAGATACACTCCCACTATAATCTGCGCTCCCCTCTACGTCCAAGTAAATCTACAACTTTTCACAGCTGAAAGTTTCAAAAATATCCTTTAAAATGAGCCCAAACATCTTCAAAAATAAATCCAACTTTGCTTTTCTTTGAGTTTATTTGTCTGGTGGTGAGTTTTTTGAAAGAGAATCACTCCAGAAAAACTAGATACATTTCTCTGTAAGATGCAATCGTGATCAGGATAATGATAAGGTTAAACAGTAATCTGTGTGCTGTAGATCAGGCCAAAGAGTCTGAACTCACACTGAGGGTTTCAAAGCCTGCTGGGTGAAAGTAATTAAGCCTAATTAAGCAAAGCTGTCTTCAATTTGTGTTCATTAAAACGTCCTTTTCCCTCTTCTCTAGCCAGCTCTCATTCTTGGTGGCCTTTTGCAAAAGCTGCTGTAAATCTCCTCAACTGATTTGTGTGTTTTTCGACAAAACTGACACCGCAAAAATGAAGGCTCCTGTCAGAACAACTCGCAGGATCCCTCCACAAACGAAGAAGAGGGTTCGGGCTCATGCCACTCTCGTCTACAGAGCTCATAAAGAGGTTAGAACCAACAGAAAAAGAAGTAACTTGCACAAACATGTGGTGTTTAACACTTGACGACATTCTCTTCATCTCTTCTGCAGGTCAGACCGGATGGGATGAGGAGTCCAGACCTCTTGACCAGTCGGCTCAGTTTCCCCAAACCGGTCCTGCTCAGACTGGTGAGCTCGGAGGCGTCCCGCCTGTCGAAAACCAACAGACTCAAAGTGATCACTCTGCAGGAGATCAGTGCTGCTGTGACACTTGTACAACAGAGGATTCATACGAGAGCTGCTGCATGAAGAGTTTTAAGAGTGTGTATTTTAACTTTATCATTAAAGAGTTTTAATTTTTAATCTCTCGTCTTCATGCAGGTTTTGCAGTTAGTAAGTAAAATAACAGTATTACTAGCCAATATCAGTAAGTATTTATGGAAGATTACTAATTCAAGTTGTATCCTCGATGTCCAGATTTGACAGGGTGCAGGGATGTGCTCGTTGTTTTAGATGCAAATTCTTGATACGGTAACTCTCTGAATAACCTTCAGTTGTAAACAGAGTTCAGAGTGAAGATGTTTGTTGAGTGCGCTGCGTCTTTAGTTTGGGGTTGTGAAGTTTCATGAGGCTGTGATTATCCTAGAGGTCACAACCGTTCATTTTATACAGTGAACGCAACGTTTAAAAACCCATAGAGACCCATTTTCGTATCTCTTGAGGTCAAGGGACCCTTTTTAGAGGAGGGCCATGCCAGTTTTTCCATCACCAAAATTGACCATAACATTAGATTATTTAACCCATTCGCCAACAAACAAGCACGATGTGGTTGAGGCCAATAGACTCCTTAGCTTAGATTGGGTACCCTGTGGGTCTCTGTCAGTGTGGGCAATAGAAACATCTCTGTATGTTACATGTTGGACTCTTTGTTCTCAGAAAGCTTGTTTTTTTGGGGGGGCTAAAATGCTTCAGTTGGACACTTCTTATCTGGCTACTTTCATCGTTTTAGACAAATGATAAATTGAGGTAGAAGGTGAATTCCAGTAACATCCGCTCTGCGTTCAGAACAAGCTACAGCGAAAAAAATTAACAAAGAGAGGACGCAGGTTTTAACATGAGCAAAGGTAGCCCCGCTGTTTGCTTTAAATGTACATTTCAGCGTCGTCTGCTAACATCTGTCCTCACTTACTGTGAAATTGTTCTGTCTCTCTTGAATCTCAGCCTCTAATTTGACATCTGAGGTTCTCCAGTAGTTGAGAAAATTTTAAAATTCACAATATAGGCTACTTAAGTACTTTGACTACACATGTGAATGTTGACTTTGAAAAGAATATTTGGGTGTATGGCTGTGAGTTTAAATAACACTAAAGGTCTAACCAACCCTCTAGCAACCATTAAAAGGAAAATACTTATTTTGGGTTAAAACAAATAACCTGTTAGAATTGGACTGGGGGTGGAGCCAGAGTAAAGGTCATTGAGAATGCATTATTCATCCTGATGATCATGATATAAACTTTTATGGCTGGTAGTTTTCGTCACATTGTGTCAAGAACCAAAAGGTAAACCAGCATCCTTCTCGTGAAGCATTAAAAAAAATCACAATTTTGCTGGACGCCCAGGGCACAGAAGTCATTATTCACAAATGAAATAAGTCATAATGGAAATTTTCCGGGGAATATTTCAGATGTATTTCAACCCTTTATTGTCTTTACTTTAAGATAAAAAAAGGTTTTACTTCCTTTGGTCAATAATAACAACAATGATTATGTTTTAAATATAGGCCCTAAATCATGGTATATGAAAAACAGACCATGAACTGTTATAATGCTAGTGATGTGTTAGTAAACCACCATATTTATTACTGTGTTGAATTAGTATTACCAGTACTAGTATTATTTCCACATATTTATTTTTAATATTTACATTGCAGCATCTTGCATCTAAGAAATTGTGAGAAATTATTCACTTTCTTCATCACATACAATGGAGTTACTGTATATTAACAGTGAAAATATGTAATTCTTTATCTTATAGAAATGCAGGTTTACCATCTTAAAATCACTACATTTATCATAAAATGACAATTTAACTGTGTATTTAGATGGTAAAAACTTCATACTCATGAAATTATTTCAGCATAATTCTATATAATGGAATAACATCAAACCGACCATATTAATAATGAATAATAAGAAGTTTTGTTATTTTGTAAGAACATTTTAATTACATTGGGTTTACCATAAAAGGACAAATCACATGGTTGGTAGAGCAAGTTTTAGACGATTATTTGGCCCTTAAATACATATATGTATGTATACTATATATTATATGTTCAGTAAGACCTGAAACTATGTGTCTCCCTTTGGAAATCCACCCACACAACATTCATCATGGTTGAAGTGTCTCGATGGTAACCAAGGATTTGTGAAAGTCTGGTGAGATGGTTAAGGTTAGGCATTGAACTCTAATGGTTGAGGTCAGTATAGGTAAGGTAGTCGGGAAGAGACTCTCATGAGAGTTTTTGCAGTTTTTGCAAATTTAGAGTAACCATCCAGACCCCTCATTGTGTCTGAGTGACTTTTTTGTTACTAACTTCCTGCAGGGGGGAACAAAAAGGCAGAGTACTTAAACACACAGCGACATCTGGTGGGTTCCTTTAGCATAAAAACCTAAACTGACCTGCAGAGACGACTCACAGTGACTCAAAATGAGCTGAAGGTCAAAGGGAGGAACAGCAGAGAGGGTGGAGCAGCTGGCTGGACCCTCCAGTGTGTGTTGTGGGCTGTGCGCTTTAACTCCACCTGGTGACGCCTCCGCCTCCTGTGTGCGCTCCCGTCTCCTCCTCCAGCTGCAGCAGCAGCAGCAGCAGCTCCTGCAGCGTCCTCTTCTCCTCAAACACTTTAACCGCTGATTAAAAAAAAAACCTTTTTTCAAGATTAAAAACCTTCTCTGGTTTTGAAGACAGGTTGCGCAACGTTTTGGCTGCACTTTCGACGCAAGTTTTCTTTTTTTTTGAGCATCTCATGGATGGATTTTGTCCCATTCATGATTTCCGGATCAGAAGCTGCAGGTAGGAGCAAAACAGAAGCACACCGGGTACGTAACAAAAAAGCACGTACGTTGCAATATGATGCACATTAAGCGACATTTGCCTTTGAGTTTGCGGTTGTTGTGCGTGATTTTCCTTTTAAAGCCTTAAATGACTGTGAATATATCATTAGCTCACTGTGCACTGTATATATACACTATGTATATATTGGATGCTATTTATGTTATGTACAAAGTGTTTATTTGCTGACCCATTACTGCTGTTTCAAAACAATTTCCCAGTCTGGGATCATTAAAGAAATTCTATTCTAGTCTATTTTTGGCATATGATTTGTCAGGTTTTTATATTGAAGCCTAATTTTCATGCACACTCGCTGATCATCGTTAAAAGGTTTGAATGAGCTGGAAGGAAACCCTTATTTTTTTCAGACTTTATATCTGTATTCGAAATCTGTATTATGTGCATGTTCACATATGATTCTATCCAGTTGTCCAGGAGGGCTCTGACTCTGTGGAGAAGTTCTCACTGAACTGAACCCTGCCGCAGTGATGATGTGACACCGGATGAAGTGTCTCTGGGACTTTAGAGACATCTGATGAACTAAAAGAGTGAAACACAGTTCTCCCTTTCAACCAAACCTCTGACTGATGCAGCATGACAGCAGCGATGCTCTTACTTTCCAGGTTTCATGCCACCTGCCAGATGTGACCCAGCTCTGGAGAAACTGATGTGACGCCCCTCGGGACCTTCTAGTTGACCATCATGGGATGTGGCGCCTCCGTTGCTACAGAGACACAAGGGAAACGAGTAAAGACAGGTAAAGACAGGTTTATGGTTCAGGACTGACACGTTTTCCATCTTGTCAGCTGGAAAATTTGGACATTTCGACCCCGAGGGACGGTGGAAAAAAAAACACATTGGCATCAAATTAGAGCTGACATGTTGTCAGCTGCACCTGGTCTGTGGGTCGACCAGCTGAGAACAAACAGGCCATAAGTGCCGGGTCTGCTAAGGTTTGGGGATGAATGATATAAAGGGCCGTAGCGTAACTAACTCTTTTGTGTCCTTACAGACTTCCAGTTAATTTTATGTCATAAATCACATTGAAATCCTCCACACAGTCTGAATTTCACATTATAAATCATCAAATGTTTGTAGACAAATAGTCCGTTAATCGACTGAAAATCAGTCCACAACAGTTCTGACATTTGAATCATGAAAAATTTAAACAATTTTCTGTGTTTGCAGCTCCTCAGAAATAAAGATTTTCTAATCAGGGATGAAGATAATGATTAGCTGCAGTTTTTGTGTTGTTCTCCTCTGTGAAGCATTATTTAACATTACTGGGGAGGTGCACCTAATGTATTATTTTATGGCAGTAGCATCATGTCTGATGAATCTGATGATAATTAATTGTTGCTGAAGTAAATTTTCCTTAGACTTGTTGCACACACACCAGATGTTTGGCAGGTCTTCCTTCACAGTCTGTCTTCTCTCTTTAATGAGTGCTGTCTCTCCTGAAAGCTCTTTTACTTTTTTTTCAGTTTTCCAGTCCCTCTGTTGCTCATGACCTCCCCTGTGTCTTGTTATCTCTGTCTCTCTCTCCGTGTGTGTGTGTGTGTGTGTGTGTGTGTGTGTGTGTGTGTGTGTGTGTGTGTGTGTGTGTGTGTGTGTGTGTGTGTGTGTGTGTGTGTGTGTGTGTGTGTGTGTGTGTGTGTGTGTGTGTGTGTGTGTGTGTGTGTGTGTGTGTGTGTGTGTGTGTTGTCTTGCATATGATTTTATTCAATTACCGGTTTCTTGTGCTGAATTGTAGTTTTTTTCTTCTACAGATGACACAGTTAAGACTCCCAGCCCGGCTCTGAGTAAGACCTTGCTCTAAAGATAAGTCTGTGACATTCGTTAGTGTGTGCATCCGTGTGCATTTTTACACTTTGCTAATTTACAAAAGACGCGGTAGAATAAAGCCATTGGATCCGTATCTGTTCTTGAATTAGAAACACAGATGTAAGGAAATATTTCTGTCACTTTTTATCGTCTCATATTCATGTAGCTGCTGTGTGTATTTGCCTCAGACATTTCCACGTCTTCCATCTATATGAAATGTAACAGCTGCTGTTGTGTCGTAGCTATGAAGGCAGCTGTTTTGATCCAGCGATGGTACCGGCGCTACATGGCCCGTCTGGAGATGAGGCGCAGATACACCTGGAACATCTTTCAGTCCATTGAATATGCTGGAGAACAGGACCAGCTACAGGTGACCCCTGCTTAAAAAAACCTCAGTTACACATGTATGTTTATTTTCAGAAGCATCATAAAGCTTTAACATGTTTTTGTTTTTCTCCAGCTCTCCAGTTTCTTTAGTTTCATGCTCGACAACTTCACTCAGCTGAACGGAAACGGACCAGGTCAGGAGCCAAAATGACTCGTTCATCCACAGGATATTAACATTTAATAGTAATATGTTCACTGAAAACCCTGATTTCATTCTTGTTATTTGGAAATGTTGGAGGGAAAGTTGATTTTGGTGTCAAACATCATGACACCCTCAGGGCTGCCTGAGTCTCTGCTCTACTGCATTTATGAGGTTATTCTGTCCTATTTTGTTTCTTATTCATCTGTTGTTGTTTTTTTGTAGCTTTAAACATTTTCTTACTCTTATTTGATGCTGGTTTGTTATTATGTGAAACTGGATTATTAAAGAAGGCTGTTTTCAACTCATTTTTAGGTAAACACAAATAGAGGGAAAAAATGTTCATGCAGTCATTTCGACTAGTTTATTAATAATCTGTTGCTGTTGGAAGGTTATATACGGTACCTACTTTTTTACCTCCATTAAATTAACACCAGTTTTGAAGTCATGCCACTGTATTTTGGTCTACATTAGGAAACCCATTGCATATACCCTGTTGCTTAGCAACTACTGTGAACATGGAGGCCAACGTGTTGGTGTGTTACACTGACACAGCTGTGGCGTAAGCATTTATTGACCCTCTCCTCAGCTAAAAAGCATAATGCCCCATTAATAAGCTAATTCATAGGTCAGCTCTTATTGCTAAACATATGCAGAAGGTGCATCCTCTACGTGAGTCAGCATATGGGATGCAAAGAATCGTGTTGTCTATTTGTTATAAACAGCATCTGTGTTTGTGTGTGTGTGTGTGTGTTTGTGACGATATAGAGGATATTTAAAAGACAGTAGGGGGGAAAAAGACAAAAGACAGAGAAATAGGCCTGGAGGTAGATGTCTGTTCATCATATTGTTTGTTTGCATAAATTAGAGGTGCTCATTAGCATATTGGAGTGGTCTTTTAATCTGACAGTGAGGTCACACAGAGCTGGATGTGCCGTTGTGTCCAGCTGTTTATTCTGTACATGGGTCTTAAATTCACTGGTTAAACCTTCTCGTTTTATTTCCCTCCAAAAGATTTAACTTCATCCTCACACACACTGTAGAAATACTGCTGCATTCATATTTTGACTGTAATAAACGCACAAAAGAATTAGCAAAATATATATTTAAAGTGTCCCATTTCAGAATAATGTAAAATAATGTTAAAATGGATGCATTCGTGTTTACATCCCTTTAATGTTGCAGCTGGCAAAGGTGACGCTAATCTTAATGACTTTGCTGCTGGGTAGTTTATGATTTTCTCTCTTTTTATAACCTAAAAAGATATATAATTTGTTCTGTGATATTTTGTATTGTCAATTCTGCATTAAATAAATGTAGTAGAGTAAAATGTAACGTGAAAACATTTCCAGCTGAAATGTAGTTGAGTGATAGAAATATAATGTATATTAATAGAAAAGTATGGAACCTCAAAATTGTACTGAAGAACAGTTGAGTAAAGTATTTAGATACTTTCCACCATCGCTGTTCAGCCTTTTTACAATGTTAGAGCAACGACCAGCACGTTTGCGTCATTTTCAGAACCTGGAGCCATAAAAGGATTTATACAACATCTTAACTCCACATATGCAGTCGTACTCTCCAAAACAGACTGATGTATAAAAATCTGTGGGTTAATTCAATTCAATTCAATTTTATTTATAGTGCCAAATCATAACAAAAGTTATCTCAGGACACTTTTACAAACTAGGTAAAGACCACACTCAGACCCAACAATTCCCCCGTAGAGTACAGTGGCAACGAAAACCTTCCCTATTACAGACAGGAACGTCAGACAGACCCAGCTCTGTAGAGGACGGACATCTGTCTTGACCGTTTGGGGAGGAAGAAAAAGGAGAGAGAAAGAGAGAAAAGACGGACAGATGGACAGAAAGACAAAGACAGACACAAAGACAGAGACAGACACACTTCCAGTAACTATAAAAATATCTATAGTAATGTGACTATGACTTATATGTTATGGCAGTTAATACAGCAGAATAGTAGAAACAAGCACAGCTAAGGTTAGGGTTAGGGTTAGGGTTAACATCTCCAGCTTCCAGTCCACACTCTGTACTTGGTCCCAAGCAAAGTCCCTACGGACTGAGCTACTGCCGCCCCTATCAGAGTTAGTTGATGACTGTTTACTGTGAGGGGATATAAACTTGTCACCATCAGGTTTTACTCTATAGTTTTACTCCATGGTATCTATCCATTTAATATATCTTGGCTTAGGACATTGTGAGTAATGTTGCAGATCAATAAGAAGGACTCTTTTATGGCAAAATTGGATGGAATATTTGTCAATCAGTATTAATAACATATCACAGCATATACTGAAATGTGCAATAAGTGTGTAGACACTATCGTAGAAGATTGTATTGGTATTTCCCACTTTTGGTATTTTGTATAGAGCAGAAAGGATGCTGTACATCATTCTCACATTGTGTGTTTGTGGACCTTTACCTTCAGATATCCGTAAGAGCGAGCTCAGCATGTTCACTTCTCCTCACACTGTGTCCTCCAGACTTGATCTCACACCTGCTGGACCCGGTGGTGGACCCCTGGTTAGACAGAGAGACCTGCTACAAGTTGATCCCTGTTCCAGAGTCGTACACAGGGCCCCGGCTGTCGTTCCCTCTCTCCGTCTCTGATACAAATGCTCTCCTTGGTGCATTTAAGGAGCAGCAGGTGCAGTTATATGGGTCTTTTCTCTCTCTTGCATTGGATTGTGTTGGTTTTGGGTGCTTTTGTTTTTATAACCAAATTTAATACAACAATCTGCACAAAAGATGAAGCAGTATTACAGATTCATGTCTTTCTCATTTAGGGCAGCAATTTCCCCTCAATTCTCCCCAAATAACAATAACAATTTAATACAATACATAAGTATAAATAACACTCCTTGATTAAAATATATACAGAATAAAATAAGAAGCATAAAGAAATAAAACTAGAACATTGTTTGCACCCCACAACTCCGCACCAATCTACGCACTCATACACAAACAGTTGCATCTGTGCATACAGAGTCAGATTTCATCACTTTTCTTTCTGCAGACTCTACATGCCAGATATGTTCTGCAGCTGCTGTACGAGACCAAAAAGCTCCTGAAACAGATGCCCAACATCAGCCATTTGTCAACATCCTACACCAATGAGATCACTATATGTGGTGGGTGACCTCAGTTTCACTTGTCAATTTTAATTAACGCTTCACTATCATTGTTTTGCTTCCTTACGTGCTACATCGCACAGTACAGAGGGCCACTGAGTACATGAATAACCTGCTTACAGATAAAAGATCGCTGATGTCTGTCAGTGTGTTTTTAAAAACGGCTGATTGTATATTAATGACAGCGTTCCAAGAATGGAGGTCTTTATTAGCACACTGATCGGGCACTAGACTCCTCTTCTGCGGCCGCCTTCTCCTGCAGATTCACATCTCATTATGCTCAAGAATACTTGTGACTAAAACAGAAAACAGGTTGAAGTGTTTTTATACCATTGGGGAATGTTTTCTGTAAATCAGGAATTAATTAAGCCAGAAATAATGTTCCAATTTCCACATTGCTTGTTTTTTTTTCTTCTTTTGGTGCAGGTGATCTGCATGGGCGGCTTGATGACTTACTTCTCATATTTTATAAGGTAAAGCTATATTCATTTCTTCATTTCTTTAGCATTATTCACTACTTGTATCACAGCAAAATGTTGTCTTATGCAGATGATGTGATTTTATAAGTACACAAAAGACGCAAACCAGTGAATGTTCGTGACTGTTAAAACCACATCAAACACAGCTGACACATGCACTCAAGACTTCTCTACGATCTGGTTTTGTTGATTTCAGAATGGCCTTCCCTCTGCGGAGACGCCATATGTGTTCAACGGGGACTTTGTGGACCGTGGGAAAAAGTCCATTGAAGTGGTCATGCTCCTGTTCGCCTACATGCTGCTTTACCCCGACTACATGCACCTGAACCGAGGAAATCACGAAGACCACATTATGAACCTCAGGTTGG
The DNA here is from genome assembly GCF_963691815.1 of Echiichthys vipera. Taxonomy (NCBI): domain Eukaryota; kingdom Metazoa; phylum Chordata; class Actinopteri; order Perciformes; family Trachinidae; genus Echiichthys; species Echiichthys vipera. The sequence goes on from NC_139826.1 coordinate 30,707,308, forward strand.
CAGGAAGAAGAAAACATTCAAACTATCTAGGTTTACCACAAACACAAGGGTTGTAAAATTACAATATGTTTTTACATTGTTGTTTCAGATATGGGTTCACAAAAGAAGTCATGCAGAAGTACAAGGTACAGTAGAGTCCAGACACACGTTATTATTCTGCTTTCAATATGTTCAGAACTCAGGCTGTAGCGTGTAACTGCTGAGTGGATTAATAATCTGGTTGATTGTGTGCAGGCTCAAGGCCGTGAGATTCTCCAGCTGTTTCAGGATGTTTTCAGCCTTCTGCCCGTCGCAACAGTCATTGACGGAAAGATCCTAATTGTTCATGGAGGGATATCAGACCAGACAGACCTGGACTTCCTCAGCTCCATAGAGAGACACAAGGTCAGCGGAAACAAGCAGATGACCTTCTTTCTCCAGCTGAACTCTTTAAACTGCAGTAATCAGTGTTAGCCACTAAAGGTCAGAAAAGAAAATTGCTTCAAATCCTGAGAAATCCACAGCCACAGTGGAGATGTAATGACCAATATTTTGGCAAACAAAAGGCTCTGTTCCTATCCAGCAGACATGAAGCAACAGTAACATTTGGGTGCATATTTCTCTTCATTTGGGTGTGGTCTCCAAAAACTTTGGAATTTACCTGACTAAATAAAGGTTAGAAAAAAATAAATGCTATGCAGTTTTTAAGAAGCCAGTCCCTGCTAAATACTTCTATCACACAAATGTAAAAATAACTATGATTTCATCACGAACAGCAATCTCATTGCTAGAGGAAGACATGGGTGCGACACAATGTACAATAATTAATAACAAAGTTACTCCTAGAATACAAAGAATCATCTGAAATGTATCTCTAGTGTGTAAAATTGTTATAAAGTGTATTTTTAGGTTGTATTTTTACCTTTTGTAACTTACTTTAGTTGAGAACTACTGCTGTACATAGGATATAAAGTCATTTGTTGTTAATGGCTTTACCAATATGTACTTTACCCTCTACCCTCTCACACTATGTCAGTTTGACCTCAATTTGTAACAGAAGTACCTCTTTGTCCTCACTTTATTTCTGTCTTCCCTTTCTGCTCCTGAAGGTGAAGTCTGCCTTGAGGTTTCCCAGACGCAGTTTGCAGCAGCTGGACATCAGTCAGTCCTGCAGACGATCGCGATCGTCAGCCGGCTCTCGTCCCAGCAGCAGCCGCAGCCACAGCAAGAACCAAAGAACCCCCAACCTGAGGTCTTAGCCCACAGACGCTTGCAGAAACAAATCAGACTTTGTGTTTAAAGCGACAGACTCTCTCTTATCCCCTTTTTTTTGTAGAAAGAGACAACGCAGGCACAGCCGACAAGACAGCGCCTTATCCACTTCTTCCTCCTCCTCCTCATCGTCCTCCTCTTCGCTCTGCTCTCCTCGAACTCCATCGTGCCTCTCGCCTCGCCCATGCCCGTCTTCTCCCAACATGCCTTACGCTATCAATGTCCCCCAAGTGCCTTTCCTGGACTCTCTCTGCTCCGTCCCCCCTCCTTCCCCTTCACAACATGATCGGGAATGGAAACAGGTCGTTGGCGTGGATTAAGTGGAAAATAAATCAATGATATTCAGCTGATCTTCTGTGACTTCACGTTTATCTGCTTTCCTCTCTGTTGCAGATAGTGGATATACTGTGGAGTGACCCTAAAACCCAAGGAGGCTGCAGTCCCAACACATTCAGAGGAGGAGGCTGCTACTTCGGCCCCGATGTCACCCAGCGACTGCTGCTCCAGCACGGACTCCAGCTGCTCATCAGGTCCCACGAGTGCAAACAGGAAGGCTATGAGCTCTGCCATGGCGGACAGGTACAGGGTCGTAATTCAGTTAACTCAGATGGTACAAGAAAATGTGTGTAAAAAATGATGCATGTTTGTTCTACAGGTGATCACGATTTTCTCAGCGTCAAACTATTATGAGGAGGGAAGCAACCGTGGCGCCTACATCAAAGTGGGGCGAGAACTGGTTCCCCGCTTCTACCAGTACCAAGTCAGCCGCACGACACGTAAACTCACCCTGACACAGAGGTACAACAGGGGTCTGGTGTGTTTGTATATGTAAAATATTTTTGTGGAATAGGGCCGATTACTCACAGCTGGGCTTTGTATAGATGATTAGTTGATCAATGGATTAGTTATTTCAACTAAACGAATAACATTCTCCAATTTGACAACTGATTAACTGTTTAAAAGCTGGTTCCAGAGTTTCCTATGTGAGGATTTTCTACATTTGTCTGTTTTTAAATTGTTTTAAATTGTTTTAAATTGTTTTAAATTGTTTTAAATTTAGTGTCTTTGGGTTTGGGACTGCTGAGTGATCAAAACAACAAAATTTGAAGATGCAACCATATTCGTTTTTTAATATTTTAACATATATTTTAACACTGAATAGACTAAATTATCTTTGGTTTAATTGATTTACTAATTGACGGATTAATCAACAATGAAGATAGGATGGGAAATTGGAATCAGAAACAGTATCTTATGCCTCTGAGTTTATTAATTCCTTTTCATCGATGCCGACAAGTTTCTGGCAGTTGTGCATTGCAAAACAGTGACGTACAACTCCAACTGTATATGCTGCTGGAAGCAACAGCACAGACTCATGGAGAGGAAGAAACTGTCCAAACCTTTGTGTTATAATAACATGAGCGCCCCGCAGACAGGCTTAGCAGATCTTTTCTTTGAAAACCTTAATAGAGAAGAAAACTGTGCAAATATTCTCTCATTTCATCTACACTGTGTTCAGACTGTGATAATAAAACAGATGCATTGACACTGTAAACTACAGAAGCCCTAAATGGTCATATATACGTACATTTTATTTTCCTTCGTTTTCCTGTGATAACGAGATAATTTTCCCAAGGGAAAACAAAACGATAGTCTAGTCTATAAAATCATTGCAAGAAACATCATTCAGTGTAGCAATGTCAGAGGAGCAGGAGAATATCAATCACCATCACATATCTCTTCAATCAAGGCTTGACACGGGCCGAAATAGCTTTATGCCTTGCTATTACAGTTAATGTTCACATTATAGTGCTTCATCTAGGAAGACGAGGTTTTAGCTTTATCAGAGGCGTGAATGAGCCTTATGTCCTCATCAACTACATAGTTGTTGTTTTTCAACAAACTTTATTGTCAAAAGTATTATATTACAATAACAGAAATACAGGTACAGGGAGGAGTTTTACAATGTTCAGATGAATATACAGATTACAGTTTAATTTCGTAACAGTGAATAAACAACTGAAATAATCTGTCAGTGTTGTCCATAGTGTTCTTCAAGATATGAGACGTTTTTATGAAGCATGACATGTCATGTGTGATGGAAATCTCAGGCCTGTGACGTTTTGTTAATTATCTATTGAAATAAATGATCTCGTTATCTTGGGAAAACAGAGGAAATAAGATTTATGTATGTATGTATGACCCTTTAGGGCTTCCGTAGTAAACCTATGTAGGTTTGCATTTTTTACCACACAGAAAATTGCTCAGGAACCAATCAAGTATCGACATTAGCATGCCGATAAGCAGAATCAATACCATATCAATGAAATCTTATCAATTACCCATCCCTCAGTGTTAGTTACTGACCTGTGTTTGCATGCGTGTCTGCAGAGTACGAGCCGCTGAAGGCTCCGCTCTCAAGGCCCTGAAGGAGAAGCTGTTCTCCCATCGCTCTGAGCTGCTGTCGGGCCTCCAACAGTACGACCAGAATAACACCGGTGCACTCTTCTCACTCCGTTTGCATTACTCATTAACATGTTTATTACTCGGGTTGACATATATAGTTGTTATATGCAAATGTATCTTTTTTTTCAGGTTGTGTGTCAGTCAGTGAATGGGCTCAGGTGTTGGAGTCTGTCCTGAGACTGGATCTGCCCTGGAGGACACTTCGTCCACACTTAGCCCGTCTGGCACCAGATGGCAGCGTGGAGTATCTGTCCTGCTTCGAGGACATGGAGCCAGGGATTCCTCTGCCTCAGGTCAGAGAAGTGAAGGGAGGGGTACTGTCCTTAAAGGGTACTTTTATAAACTTGTATTGAGCTGAGTATTTGATTGCAAAAAACTGAGGGTTTAGACACTTAGTTTACTCTTTATATCTGCCTGAGGAACGGTATCAAGCTTAAAACGTGCAACAGAGAGCCAGAGTAGCTGGCAATCCAGTCCTTTGAGAAGTTTTCCCTGGTAATACTTTTAGGATTATAGTGTATATTCTACCATTTTTGCTTTTATTTCACACAGCTGGTGGTTGTTTAGTTTTCTACTGTTTTCTTTTCTTTCTTTTTAGGTGACTCCAAACTTGGCTGAAACGCTGTTCAGATACAGGACAGACATTGAGATAATATTCAACATTATAGACAAAGACCATTCAGGTAAAAAAAAACATAAAAAACGGTATCTCTTTGAAGACAATGCGTCAATAATTAAAAATGTATTCCTTACAGTTCTGTTTGTGTGTCGTTGTGTTCAGGTCTGATCTCCATCGAGGAGTTTCGTCACACCTGGCGTCTCTTCAGCGCGCACCTGGGGGTCGATATAAATGACGGAGCCATCGATGATCTGGCCCGAAGTATTGACTTCAACAAGGACGGCAGCATAGACTTCACGGAGTTCCTAGAGGCCTTCAGAGTGGTACACAAACTGGACAACAAGGATCAGCATCTCAACGGAAAGACAGATGGAGAGAAGTGTTAGTGATGGGAAGAGTAATATACATAATTTAAGAAAAAATATTCCTTTTGTATAAAAAATGGACTTAGCTTCTCCATCAAGGGCCGATCTCTCAACTTGATCCAATTGTACTCGCCTAAGGGAGTCGCCATCTTGTCAGACGTTGACTCCGCGTCATTTCCTCTTACCCAAAAAGGGCATTAATGTGATCTTGGGGGGAGGGCGATGCGTCCATCCGGCTGACGTATACCTCCGAGGAGAAGTGAGGGCCAGAGCCTAGCTGTCACTCAAGAGGCTGCGCCCCTAATTATTAATAAACTTTAACCTCCAATAAAATAAAAACAAGCCTGGTACAAAAACAATAGCTTATAATTATAAAACCTGCCCCCAGTGAACTGAAGTTTTTGTCACTTCCTTATTGGATCAACCGGGAAGTTGCTGTGGTGGGGGCTTGCTGTGAACACTAAAAATAGCAGTGATTATTGATGCATTTTTTGGTTTTTTAATGTATGTTTGGATCTAAAGATGGCAATGTCAATCTGTAGTGGGCTTCCATCCACAACTTTCTCTACAACTGGTGGATGAATCGCCAAAGAAACTTTATACTGACATTCTTGTTCCCCAGAGGATAAATCCTTTTCCTCTGCGGGGGAACGTTGATGGATCACTTCACAGCTCCCTCGAATGCTCTTGGAGCTTTCATCTGGCACCACCAGCTGGTCAGGGATTTAAATGACGTAAAATATCTCCACATCAACCCGATGGACTGGTTTCCAGCCGATGACTCTGGTGATTCACTGCCTTTTCATCGAGTGCCACCAGCAGGCTGACATGTTTTGAGATATATTATAAAACAATTATGTTAAATGGTAAATGGCTGCATTTACTGTAAATAGGGCTTTTATCAACCACCCATCCACACACACTGGTGGCAGCGAGCTACCATGAAAGGCAATGCATCAGCAATCAAAGACCACTCAAAGCCTTAACAGATGAGGAGGAGGATCTTGAATTGAATCCTAGATTTAATCAGAATCCAGTGAAGTGCCATCAGAACTGGGGTGACGTACTTTAGGTACAGTTTGATGTCACCTTTGACAGCAGTTGCAGACTTGTGGGGAACATTAGCGTACAATGGATAGACAGCAGGAGTACCGGTGCGATGCCACACACACTGTAGTATTAAATGTATTTAATGATGCTTGAAGGCTCCAGGAGTAGAAAAAATAGAAACACGTTTTTGCTAATAATAGACTTTCAGCTGGTGTGTGTTCAACTGTTTACCAAAAAGCAATACAATGGCTTTTTTAAAAAACGAATTATGGTTCTTTGTGTATTTTTTTAGTGTGTGTGTGTGTGTGTGTGTGTGTGTGTGTGTGTGTGTGTGTGTGTGTGTGTGTGTGTGCGTGTGTGTGTGTGTGTGTGTGTGTGTGTGTGTGTGTGTGTGTGTGTGTGTGTGTGTGTGTGTGTGTGTGTGTGTGTGTGTGTGTGTGTGTGTTAGTGTGTGTGTGTGTGTGTGTGTGTGTGTGTGTGTGTGAAATGTACTCTGGCATCCTGCCCACTATAATTACCAAACGGTGAGAGCAGTTAAACAGGCCCAGGCCTCCTGTCAGTGAGTAAATGATGGGTTCAGATTTTACTGAACAACTTGTGCAGCATACACACACACACACACGTACTTTACACATGCACACTTTCTAGACAGACAAATGGGTGGGTGTGGAGTCTAATCATTTTTTAACTGATTGTTTAAGCGCCAGGTTTTTGTTTTGACCTAACTGTTTATGTCTGAGTGTTTATATTAAAGCAGCAAGTAAATGTGTTCCTCACCAATCTCACCTTATCTGTCAGTGTTTTGCATATGCACCGTCTTACCCCTCCTTCCTCCCATCTACCCATCCTGCAGTAATCCCAGACCACATCTCCCCTCCCCTCAATCTTCACCCTCTCATATACGTCCCCCTTTCACTCTCCGGGTTCTTCTCTTCTTCCTCCCATCACATCTGGGAGTTCAGATGGGGCTCCTGGCATTGCTGGTCGCTCTGCTCTGCGTCTACGCTCCAGGTACTTCTTCGAGTTGATTTTCATACTTGTGTGTGTTGTTAAGAGTAGGCAGTGTTTTCAGACAGTGGCAGTCATTCACTTTGCAAACTGCCCTACAGCGTGTGGAGCCGAGGGATGCAGCAGTCTTAGACACCTGGAGAACGGGCAGACGTTTTTCCGTTACGGTGGACTGCTGGTGATCTTCCGCTGTCGTCCTGGCTACAAGCTCCATGGATACAAAACAAACAGCTGTGTGTCCGGGCACTGGTCCCGGGACACCCCAGTCTGTGTCGGTGAGGAGCACTTTCTATTTTAGGGTTTCAATCCCGGCATTTAGAGGATAACATTAACTCATTTGTCATTAACTCATGGCTGCTGCTGCAGTGCACATTAGAGAGTTTATAGGAAGTTGAGGGCAGGTCCTTGTTTACACTCATATTTTTAATCACTTTACATGATTTTCTCCCCCTCTGTCAGGCTCTGGCTGCTCCAACCCGGGGCCGCTCACAGACGGGACGAGCAGCATGAATCAGGATGGCTCCTGGACAGTGTTCAGCTGTAATGGTGGCTTTCGGCTACATGGGCCCTCATTGTTATACTGTAAGGGCCACACCTGGAATAGCACAAAGCCTGTATGCAAAGGTAAGCATAAAAAAAACCCAGCTGTTAAAGTTTGATTTGCGTTCTTGTTATAAGAGAAGATTGATATCACTCTCGTTGTACAAGTTGTATCGACCTTCTCATCTAACTCTTGACAAGAAGGTGAACAAATGTATTTCCCAACATCATTCATCTTCTAATAGCAGCTGCCTTTGAATCACATTGGCTTGATTCTTCCTCATTCGTTGATTTTAAATGAACTTTTCAGTCATTTTTAAAAGTTGCTGTACAAACAAACCTCCCTTGCCTACATTACTCTTTACCCTTTCATCTTTTCTCCTGGTTAGAGTCCGACATGATGAGCTCGGCCTCAGGTGTCAGTGTGCAAAAGCCAAAAACACAGCAGAACCTGCAGACTGCCGTAGTTCTGAAGACCCATCATAAATTTCACTACGACACACAAGTCAAAGATGGAGTCCAAATAACTCATCGTGAGGCTCAACAGGGGGCGAATGAAGCTCGAGGAGCAGGAACTGGGAGGCATGGCTCAGAGGCAAACGCTTTACAGGAGGAAGAAGAAAAGTTGGATGAAAATGCCTCTAAATCACATCTGTCTGCTACTTTCTCATCTACCTTATCATTAGTGTCAGGAACAGGACAATCGCCAACAGCCCATACACCAACTTCCCCACTCCACCACACAAAATCTGCTCTTTCTGTGCTCGGTGCTGAAGAAGTGCTTAAATTTGGAGAACCTGTCACAACCAAGGTTGATGTGACTCCCTCTGAAGCAGAAACAGGCTCTTCACAAACTGCAGATGAAGACCAACGTGCTGAAACTGGCTTCCAGGATCCTCCTTTGTCTCAGTCAGAGTCTGTAGAGAAAGAGGCAACGACTTTATCTACTTCTGTTTATTTAATTTCTCCCAGTTCTTCCTCTACTTCCTTATCACTCTCCCTTCCCTCTTCCTCTGCCTCAACATCCTCAACTCCCACTTCCACCCAGTCCAATATGAAAGCACAGCGGCCTCCTTCAGACACATCCACCCCGACAGAGCCAACATCTCACCGGATCAAATACCACAACTCCACCTCTGGACCTCCTCTGCTGCCCCTGAGCCTCAGCAGACGACCTGTGTGCACATACCCGCCTCTGCCCGCTCACGGGACCTTCTACTTTCGTAATGTAGAGAATCCAGGTCCCAGAGAGCACAGACATTACATACAGTATGCCTGCTACCCTGGTTATACGCTGGCTCATGGAGACGTACGCAGTTACTGCCAGCAGGGGGGCACCTGGAACGGGACCACACCTGTTTGTCTGGGTAGGTGGAGTCCCTGCTTCATAGCTTGGTGGGTAAAGAAAAGGGAAGGTGCAAGGTATTGGTTTGCCATTAATCTGCCCAATACTACTATTTTATTGTGTTATTAATATATAGTTTATTGATGATGTAGATTAGTTATGCCACTTTAATTTCATTTTAATTATACTTTTTAATGTTGGAGCTGCAAACTCACATACAGCACTTTCTTGTTTCACTCCGCATGATATTTTATAAGTAGTTTAGAGGCTTTTGTGTCTTGGAAGAAATTCAATTCTGAAACTATGTTTTTCTATGTAAATTCCAGGATTTAAAGACAAACATTGCTCCCTGTCAATGATTTCTGTGAGAAATCATCCCACAAAAACTATTAAACAAGTAAAAGTAGGGAAACATTACATTCAAGGTGGTTTATCACAGAAACAGTAATCATTGGGGAAATAAATAAACATACTAGTTTAAATAATGTAATGGATTGCCGTATTAAAGGGTGTGCAAAACAAACAGCAGAAACATAACAATTATTAAAATGTCAAAATTTCAACAAAATATGAAAGCGTGAAATCAATAGGAAACAAAAAACATTTACATATTGCATTTCTGTTTGCATCTAAATAACATTAAATGTACTGTGAGTACATTCACACAGGCATGTTAAGAGATTATTATTATACAGTTATACAGTAATGTTTACAGTTTACACACTAATGCCTATAACAACTGAGAAGAATAACTAATGTTTTGCATTTATGCTTAACATTTGATTTGAAATGAACTGATTTGAATGCACTTATTACTTAGACTCTATTTCATTCTGTATTTTCAAACAAGCAGCTTCATGTCAGTTACCATCTAAAGGTCCTAGTGCTCATAGTGTTGAACTTGTTAATTCCCCCTGAACTGATGCATCCTCCACCCTCGCTGTGTGTCTCCAGAGTTTTGTTCAGTGAACAACGGAGGCTGTTCCCAGCTGTGCTCTCACTCCCGGCACTACAATCAGAGCTCCAACCAGACCCAGACCAGAGCTCAGTGCCTCTGCAGAGCTGGATTCACTCTGCTGGATGACGGGAGAACGTGTCAAGGTGTCAAGCATATTAATGTTTTGTTTTTTTGCTGTAACATTCTTCCTGAATCCTCGGTGGACGCCCTGCAGCTCTTCCTAATAACAACACAGCGTGCACTGAGGCGTGTCACAGCACAACAGGGAATCTCCTTCGCATGTTTTAATGCGTTTGATGTTTCACGGCTCACAGACGAGCATTCGAGGGAGCTGTGAAATTTATGGCAGCACGATCACGGAAAAGGCGGACACTTGACTTTATATATTGTCTGGAGGTTAAACTGCCTGCTCACAGACACCCTGTCATTCATGAGAGCCATCAGTGGACGGTGTTGATATTACTTTTGAACAGTGTTATTATTATCAGCGTGCGCTTTGACAGATAGTCCTGTCCAGACATCAGGGTTTCACTGATTATAGTTTAGTTTAAGGCTAAAAAATTCCACTGCAATGAAATAACTTGTAAACATTCCTGTCTGACAGACAGTTGAAGAAAAATGAGCATTTATTTTAGGTCCTCATTTCTAAAGATGGCATTTTTTTTATTTTTCTATATATTAAAATGTGGAACCATTAACACAAAGAAGTGATATGAAAGTGACTTAAGCCTCATTACCATCAGACACTTTCGGTATATTAGCTACCTTTAGAAACGCACGTAACCCATACACACATGCACCTTAAACATTAGACACTTTTTACTACTACTGTGCTATATTTCACTACTACTGCTCTACATTTCTACTTTACATATTACGATTTTACAAACAAATGTGAAAAAATTATAAAACACGATACTATGCTTTAAATTAAACTATCCAACAGTATATAAAGTAAACTAATTAAAATGTTGCGCATGTGTTAAAGCATCAATAATACTATAATAATATAATATGATAGTAATTCTGCCCAACAAGCACTTAAACACTTTAGGAACATTTAGCTATTAATACTTTTGTACTTTTACTTAAGTGAAATTTTGAATGTAAGACTTTACTCGTAGTATTCATACAGAGCAGTATTGTTATTTTACTTTTATTAAAAGTTATGAGTCCTTCCAACGCTGCAGAAACAGCAAGTACTGTACGTGGAGAACTGATATACAAGCTTACAGAGTCCTTTCTGCACATCCTTGTTCAGGAAGTCAGAACACATCTGCGTTATGGTTTGCTCATTACAGACCACAACAGCAAGCAAACATGCAGACACATCAATGAGGCTCTAGATTCAGAGCGACAGTGCAGAGGACCGGCTTTCATCTGCTGCTCGTCTCTTTCATCTCTGAGCAGCCTGGGCTGTGTTTTTTTGTCGGGTTGACTTTAATCTGTGTCTGTGTCTATGTTATTTATGTAATAATTATTGTTTGCATGTGTGTAGATGTGGATGAGTGTGTGGAGGGGCATCACCAGTGTCAGCAGGGATGCATCAACACATTTGGTTCATTTAAGTGCAGCTGTGATGACGGCTATCAACCAGGCCACAACCAGACCTCCTGCACAGGTGTGTGTGTGTTTGTCTATTTATATATTAAAGTCTGTTTATATCATTTAAGACTTTATGAAAACAGTCTATTCCTGCATTGCTCTCCATTTTTCCAGATGTGGATGAGTGCTTGCTGCCTGCAGCTGTAACAGGCTGTGTGTTTGGTTGTGTTAACACTCCCGGGAGCTTCTACTGCCAGTGTCCCACTGGTTACAGCCTTCAGACTGCAGACAGCCACTGCCAAGGTTAGGGGACACTTGCTAAACATTAATGTGTGAAGCATGTCTTGCTCTTTTTTTAGCCATGCTAGCAGCTTCTTGGCCCACCACTTTGATCCAGACTGACATATCTCAACATCTGCTACACAGATTGGCATACAATTTGATGCATTTAAAGCATTGTCACTGTGAGATAATAATGCCAGCATGCAACCATTAGCATTTAGCTCAAAGCACTGCTTTGTGCTGTTGTCTTCATGACATCATTCCAAAAACCAAAAACCTATTTTACTTATCTTGTAAAAAAGAAGTCTGCCCCTATATTATATCTACTTCAAATAGATGTTGTGAAAAATTAGCACCAAGCATTGCCCAAACTATGTTTTTCTAACGTTGCAACTTTACACTTTTGATAATATGACAATAAAACAGAAAGGGTGTAGACTTAAGTTTGGTTGTCACCATCTCCTGAACTTCTTTTTCTTATACAGATGTAGATGAATGTGCTTTTAATCAGGGGCTCGGGCCTTGTACAGAGCAGTGCCACAACTCCCCAGGATCCTACCGATGCTCCTGCATGTATGGGCACATCTTAGCTGGAAACGGACACAGCTGCATCGCTGAGTGTCCACCTGGGTACAGGAAGCAGCCAACAACACCACCTGAGAATTCAACTGCACAAATTCTCAGGGAGGAGTGCGTAGGTAGGAAAAATATAGTAGGTAGCATTGGCCTACCGTGCATGTCCCTGCTATTTCTCCAAGGAAATCATGAATAGATTTCTCCAACTAATGTGTCCACACAGATATAAATGAGTGCCAGGAGGAAACGTGTGAGTGGCAGTGCGTCAACCTGCCCGGCTCTCACCGCTGCATCTGTCCCAGAGGATACTCGCTCCACAGAGACGGGCGACGCTGCAAAGGTCAGTGGAGTCATGCACAATCATGAGTGAAATTCATATAAATGGGAGAGTTTATGCATACATGTATAAATTCACCGTAATTATGCATACTAAGTGAGCTTTGGAAAACTTTTCTTTTTCATCCTTCCATCTCCTCCAGACATTAATGAGTGCAGTCGGAAGAATGGAGGGTGTTCCCACCTGTGTGTGAACCAAAAAGGTGGCTATAAATGTGCCTGCCCAGCCTCCCATCGTCTCTCCCCCTACAGCTGGAAGAAATGTGTACCAAGGACAACAGTGAATACTGCTGGCTGAGCTGGAGAGCACCTCAGAGAGGCCAAAACAGACGCCCTGGATTTCAAAGCCATAGCGCGAAAAATGGGAGTTTTAGAGACTTTGTTTCCAGGATTCAGGTGACTATCAAAGAATGAAAAAAACACATTAATAAGAACACCGCAACAGTGTTTTTAAATACTTTAAATGTTACTTTTAATTCTCTGGCAAGAATACAGAACAATTCTCCTGTCTGACATGAACATGGAATAAACAAATATTCATCAGTTTTCATTTACTCAATCATTTCATACATTCATTCATTTTTTGCCCCACGCCTCTAAGAGTCTGCGCACGCCACTGCTGCTTTCAGTAATAAGAGATGTTTCCATGAACGCAGTAATATCACAGCAGCAGAACTAAAAACTATATCCGCACATTACACGCATCTCTACTGCACAGTGCCAGAGACAGGTTGTGAAAAGGAAAAATAATAAATTGTGATAATGAGGGGAAACTGCTTTGTTAAAAATAATTAAACAGGTTTGTTAAATAAGTGATGAATTGTTTAATGTATTATAATAGTCAAATAATTATATATATGTATTTTAATTCTCTCTATTTTTGTTACATTAGTTTTCAGTAAATGGAAATATTTCATGGGTTAGCTTTAAAATATACAACTTTCCTGACATTTTACTTTCAAAATCAAAGCAACTGTTTTTCTTTCTGTGCTTCTCAGACTTACAAAGACCTTTTTCCACATACTGCGCACCTCTCTGGTACTTTACCAATATCTGGCTGTACTTCCATTTTATTTAGCACACATCATGCATATACTGTGTCTAAGCCAACATACACATAAAACTAAGTACCAGTATTAAAGCTTCTGTCCTAACACACCAGAAATAAACGTATTTCCATGGTTCATAAATGAACAAACTGTAAATATGTTGAGGTACATGCAAAATGTTGACTTGCCACATCAGTAGCAAGAACATTCGTATGCAGACAGATGGATTAATTTCCGCTCATTGTACAAAACACACAACACGTACACAAAGACAAAGACATCTTGGCATTCAAGGACAACTATAACAACTGTATTGTTCCCATGTTAATACAAGACTACAATAACTACAGTATTATTTTAATCGAGTCTGGAAGCTATCAGAGGGTAAAATAAAAGGTAATTCATACGAACAAATTAGTCATCTGTGGGGGGAAAAAGTAATTTGAGGATACAAATTTATTTCATGATTTATATTTTATTATTTCCCCCATTTATTTAAGGTTCTCATTACAGTAAAATAATAAATAATTATATTACTAAACACACATAAAACATTAGTAACAGAAAATAAAAGTACAAATTATTGTTTTGAGGGAAATAATTTGCGTGCACCAATGATCAAAATGTTGACTCTGATAACTGCCGAGCTCTGTAGAATTACAACATATGACGCATTCAAATACAAGACAGTTGACTGTTTAACGTATAATATTCTCACACACAACACCAAGAGCAGAGATGTCTTTGCAACTTTCAGTTTACATAAAATGCATGTTAGTAAGTCCTTTAAACACACATTTGACACACACACGTTTAAGTAATAAATAAGTTCACAGTCCAGACTCAACAAAGAAAAAATAAATTCTTATATAGTGGTTTGAAATGAGCTGCCAAGGCAATGATGTTAACGTCAGTGTATGAGAGTTTATAGAAGAGTAAAAGCACCACATGGCCAGATGATCCTTTACCTATAAAACACGTCTCTTCAGGCGTTCAGTCTGCTTCTTTCACTGCATCAGGCAGCTGGAGCTCGGCAGGAAGTCCTGGACATAAGTAATTGACGCCTTGGACAGGTAAGTCATGGTGCCATAGCTGCCACTGGGGGCGCTATCGTAGAAAAAGTTGCAGATTCCGGTCGCTGGGTCCTTCTCCAGGAAATAATCACTGGCACTGTGGGATTTCTGGGGATGCAGAGGTAGAACAGAGTCAATCTCTGTCAAAATACATGAACATCCTTTCAAATAAAATGTGTCTCTAGCCATCAGCTATCTCAGTACCTGGTCACTGAGGAAGAGGTCATTGGCCAGATGCAGGATGCGGTCCACGTGGATAATGCCACCGATGCTGTCCACGTCCACGTCAGCTACCAGGCCGAGCACCATCACAGTCTCCACTATCAGCTGCCGGTACTCTGGCTGAGGGACGTGGTTTAGGACGGACTCCACCTGCACCGCAAATTTGATCTCTCCCTCAGTCATCTACACGGAAAAAAAAAGAGTTAAACACACACACACACACACACACACACACACACACACACACACACACAGGAAGTCCTAAATCCATCTGAAGTCTGAGAGACGCTACCTCTCTTGTGGTAGAAGAGGGCAACACGTATCCATCGATGGACAGGCCGTGGCACTTCTGCAGGATCTTCCAGACCTTCTGATAGAAACCCATTGGTACTCTGTTGATAGCTCCATCCAGCCTGCGTCTCCTCAGCCACTGGCCTTGCCTGTCCTCCCAGTGCAGCTGTCCATCTACTGGACCAGTGCCCACTGGGGACAGGATCCCACTGGGGGTGGAGGGACTGCTGCAGCGCTGTGGTGAGAGAACAGGAAGATACTTAAACTATACTTATTTAATGGACAACTTCAGTGATTTTCAACCTCATCTCCATGTACTTTCTCCTTATTTACACTATTTCACGTGTCAGTCGTGTCGGTGTCACACATACTGTTAGTACTTTGTATAAGGGGGCTTCACTTTTTCACTTGCAATTTATCAATTTAGCTTTACATTCCTATAAAACTGTCCCACAGTGGACAGTTAATAAAAATTGATGCAGCAGAAC